>NC_081183.1:179944434-180111424 GCF_029867415.1 Vicia villosa
CAAAAGCATGTATGAACCAGAGACATGGAATTTGTAGATCAATCGATTGTTATTGACGGTTATTCTTAGGATCTTTATATAAGCAGATTTGTTTTTCAGTTTTAGGGGTCTGCCATTCTTACATTCCTTACATAAACTCAAAGTGTCCAAGTGACAGAGAGAAAAGAGTGTTACTTTAACAATGTATGTGTGTTCCATAATTTTTAGGCATTTTACTTTATTTACCGTCTTTTTATGTTCTTCTTCTTTATCTTTGTCAATCTTTTTCTTTTTTTTTTAGAATTTAAGTTTTATTGACTTATAACACACAAAAATATTTATAAAAAAAAAAAAAACTTTGACACTATGTCCTAGGATTACTAGTCAATCCAGCAAGTAACCTTTAAGAAAGAGACTAGAGGTTGTTTACTAAAATCAAGGGTAAACACACACACGCCTTCATCTGGTTCATGAGTAACACTAATCTTGAGAAGAAATCAGCAACTGATTCATCTTCTTTCATCTGTGTTATCTCAAACTGCTTTCTAAACGTCTGCAACTTCACCCTTTTTCTGTTTTTCATCTTCGTCGTACAAGTTATTCGATTTGTCTCACGTTTCTTTGGACGATTCCTCTTCAATGATTATCTCGAACACATTAGGATCCATACATTGATGAATAAAAAACAAAGCTTTTCCATCTTTCCTCCTTTGATCCTTGTGCACACCTTTATGGACATCGTATGCATTTGCTTCCAATACTGGTACTCCATCATTCACGATTTTAGCCACATCTTGAAATCTATAAATGATTTTCATTTGCGCAACCCACCTGCCGTAGTTCTCACCTTTGAAAACTGATAGATTCGTTGGAAATTGTGTTGATGTTGTATTTCCGTTTTCCATTTCATTATACCTCTGAATCATAAATCAGGCTCGTTGATACCAATTTGTTGGAATAATTAGGGTTCCATGAAGAAGAAGAAGAAGAAGAAGAAGAATAGTAAGAGAGAGAGAGAGATTATATTGTATATTGAAAAAGAATTTTATTAAATGAAGTTTTTGTGTCTATTTACAACATAGCATGCCTATTTATATGCAACCAAAACCCAAAATATGCAAATTACACTTCGACACAACAATTATATGTTGTATTTTACTATGTCGAATACAACTTGCTCTACTCAGCTTAGTTCGACTAGGTCGAACACATACTTGAAAATGAAATATTACCTTCTAACAAAAATACTTTTATCCTCTATCTCGTTCACAGTTGTTGACACACCAGAAAACAACTTATCATTATGAACTAACTAGATAGTTCACACTACTGCATGACAAATCATGATAAACTTATGCTTAAATTTAGACTTAGGACCTAAAGAGAGAAAAAAACTCAAAATCAAGCCTAACATCTATATGAAGAGCCAGTTACACTCCTAGCAACCTAAAGATCATATACCAGACCCTAGAAACCACACTACAACTCAAAAACAAATAAGAGGTCAAATCGACATGATCCCTGCACTGAGTATAAGCAAGCCCCTCTTGTTCAGTAATGCATTTTTGCTAAAATAATTTTTCTTTTGATGAAAACCTATTACGCATATGTTATCAAGAATAAACCACCACTTTAGAAGGGACCCAACCATTCCATCTTGCATGAAAAGAAAGGAAATCATTTACAACATTTTTCCAAGAGAGAGAGGTGAGGTCATCTCAAGCTTGATCAGTTGACCTAACAGAGAAAAAGCCATCTTTAGCATTCCTCCAAACCCACGTGTCATTGTGAAGCACGGATACACCATTTTATATAAAATACCAGTACCGAGTTCGTATCAGATACCGGTACGCGTATGGTACTCGTATGGTACGTACCAACTATGTACCCTTTTTAAAAAAAAATGTTTGGTACGTCCGTTGGTACACGATTGGAACATGTATGCTCGGTTCTTACAATTTCAGTCTATTTTAGTGAGTCAAATTTTAGTTTTTACTCTCTTTATAAAAGGAGAAGTAAAAATTAAATTCTATATAGTCTTCGTCCTATGCAACTTTCATATTTAAACCTTTGACTTCATGGATTATTAGCACATTTCAAATGTGATTTTTTTATGTTATTGATCTTGATTTTTTTTTATTACTTTTTAATTTGATGTTTTGTTATCATTTGAACAATACAATTCCTTCATATAATTTTTTAAATAATATAATTATTTTATGTTATTTTTATAATTGTATTAAAATATATATTTAGACGTGCTCGTACCTTAGCTTTTTTAAAAATTGTAAAATTGCGTACCCGTATCGGGTATTTGGTACGTACCTGAATCAGTGTAAAGCAAATTGTCAGTCTCCTGACTAAACTTGAACTCTTAGAGGTTCAAGAGAAACTCAGGAACTAAAGGTTCTTCGTGAACAAAGAACGAACGTTTCCACTTAAGATCCCAGATAATCCTCCCTACCTCACTGACAGACCCTTTTTAATTTTAGAAATAGTGAAAAGTTTCTGAAAACGAGTCTTAATGGGAGCATCACCTAACCAGGAATTTTCCCAAAAGGAGGTTGAAAGACCATATCCAACCTTCTTAGTCAAGCCCAACTAAAACCAATTCAGGGTCTTCATTCTTAGCTCAAAGCAGGGAAACTCCTCTCGACCTAGAGGATAAGATACGACGACTCAAGAGTCTACCTCCACACAAGGAGAAGACATTGAGAGGAAAATAATAGGAATTTGTCATCTCCACTAAATGAAGAGAGCTAATTAACCATCCAAAGATCATTAACACCCAGAACCCGAAGATTTTTAGACACACGAATCTCTAACCACTTGACCCAAGCAATTCTAGATATCCCTTTCACGCCTCCCCAAAGAAATCTCATTTGAATCCTAACCAGATTTTCCATACTTTCACAAGCATCTTGATATAAGATAAAAAGAAAATTGAGATAGCATTAAGCAAAGAATTAAGAAGAATAACTTTGTCCCCTAAACTAACATACATATGAGATAAAGAATCAAGTCTCTTCCATATCATATTTAACAAGGGTTCCCAAGTTGATTCAAGCCTAGGATTGGCTCCAACTGGAAATCCTAGGTACTGGAACAGGAGAGACTCAATCTTACAGTGCAAGAAAGCCTTAGCAAGCTAAAGGAAGCACGGTTCAACATTAATGCCAATCAATCTAATCTTATGGAAATTAACCCCTAAATCCGAGGTCGGCTCAAACCCCCTTAGAATAACCTTAATAGTCCATAAAGTCTCAACTGCCGGCTGAGCTAAAATTATGGTATCATCGACATACTAGAGATGGGAGACCTCCAAATTGGAGGGACCAACTTTAAAGTCGTAAAAGAGACCCAACTTAGGAGCCCGCTAAATTAGCTCATTAAGCACTTCATCCACAAGGAGGAAAGGGGCTAAAGGGTCTCCCTGCTTCAACCCTTTTGGATCTTGACTTCGGGAGTACGTGAGCCATTAACCAGGACAGTCAGATTACCAAAATAAAAACTCTGATCCATGATCACCATTTATCATTAAAGTTGAATTTGATTAACATATAACCCAAGAAGTTTCAGCTCACCGAATCATACACTTTCTCAAAATCAACTTTAAATATGAGACACTCTTTCTAGTTCATTCGATGCGGAGGCGTCAACTTTTGGGTTCATCCATCTCCAGCTTCATCTTCCCAGAGGAGGCAGGTGTCACCTTCTGATGCCCCATAAGCTCCATCGGTCCATGTTGAGGCACGTCATGTTGATGTCATTCCTGAGAAGTTTGGAGGAGGCTCTTACAACTTATCAATGATGCCTTTATATCCAGACCGTGCTTCGAGGCATGCGAGGAACAAAGAGGTAAAATTCATCTGTATTTATTCTTTAAAACACATGTGCTATAATATTCAAAGTTTTTGGCGATTATTATTTTTCTGTAGTATTGTGATGCTTTAAAATTCATCAACCATGGCAGAAAGATTATGAGGCTTCGGTAGCCTAAGGAGCAGAGGTTTCGTGATGTAATGTGTAACACCTGAGGCCGAAGAAGGCGAGGGTGGTTGCACCGCATGTAACACTCGAGGCTGAATATGGCAAGGAGTGGTCGTCACATCGTAATGAGAGGGATCTTGAGGCCGTGCAGGTATGAGACTGCATGGTTGAAGGAAAGCATATAGGGATTCATAGGTACTACCTATACCAATAAGATGCATATTCTTTTCGGTAGTCCATTCTATAAGAACCCCACAGTTAAGCATGCTTGACTTGGAACAATTCTGGGATGGTGACCTTCTGGGAAGTTTCCCAGAAAGCGTGCAAGTGAGGTCAAAGCATGCTGAAAAGACCCGTGTTAGTTTGTCGGGTCAATCGATCATCTCGAAAGTAGTATGGAACGTTACAAATAGTATCAGAGCCAGACTTCTCCCTGTACAATGTGGTTCGAGGACGAACCATGCGGAAGCTGGTGGGCATGTAACACTCGAGGCCGAAGAAGGCGAGGGGTGGTTGCACCGCATGTAACACTTGGGGCCGAATATGGCAAGGAGTGGTCACCACGTCAGAATGAGAGGGATCCTAAGGCCGTGCAGGTATGAAACTGCATGGTTGAAGGAAAGCAACCGCATGTAACACTCGAGGCCGAATATGGCAAGGAGTGGTCACCACATCGAAATAAGAGGGATCCTGAGGCCGTGCAGGTATGAAACTGCATGGTTGAAGGAAAGCATATAGGGATTGATAGGTACTACCTATACCAACAAGATGCATCTTCTTTTCGATAGCCTGTTCCATAAGAACTCCACAATTAAGTTTTCCGGAAAGCATGCGAGTGAGGTCAAAGCATGTTGAAAAGACCCGTGTTGGTTTGTGGGGTCAGTCGATCATCACGAAAGCAGTCTGGGGTGTTACATGATGCATATATCTGAGTTGTGAGACTTATGCAAGATTGGTCATACGACTATTAACCACAGTATACTATCAACATTCATTGAGAGATGACACTCTGAGACGTCATCTTTTCATCTTCCCTATAATGATATGTCCATCACACTAGACTATGGGTTATGCCTGCTACATCTTTCGATCAAGGAAAGATTATTAGGCCACTCCAAAATTATCAAAGACAAGGCATTAGAGATGATGGTGACCTATTTGGGAACTGGTCCAAGGGATGTCCTAAAGGAGATAGAAGACACCCGAGAGTGTCATGCTAGATTTGGACTTTTGGAAAGGATGTATGCACAGTAGTTGACAGCAGCAGAGCAAGCCGATGGTGATGATAAGCAGGTTATGCAACACATAGCATATGCGTTGAGAGCATACATGTTTTACTTGGTTGACATGTCCATATTTGTGAACAAGAGTGCCTATCACGTGGATATGGTCTACCTCACATACTTTGCTGACTTGGAACAGATTCATGAGTACAACTAGGGAGCGCTTATTTGGTCTACATGTACTCCAAATTAGTTGAAGGTTGTATGTGAAAGACCAAACAGATGACAGCTAGTTGCACGCTGCTATTAGTAATACATTTGCATCATTTACTGTTTTTGTACCATTTTCATAACACTTGTGCTAAGACATTAGTAATAATTCACATGTACCATTTTTAGGCATGGATCCTCCAACACTTCCTATGTATCTCCGGTTGGTCGTGATGATACCTACATTGAGGATATGTCACATGTTGTGCATTCGTCCCACTCAGAGGAAATCAGATAACCAAGTCCTTCAGAGTATATCTTGACTGCACAGTAGCAGATGATAAACACTTTCAACCGTACGACGATCATCATCAGTCTCGTTGCTTGGATGACATAGTCTTCTACTCTAGATGATCAACTTGTGGATCACATCCGATGTATCCACATCTTCTTGAGCGAGTCATATGTCAGTTCGAGTATATGCAATTTGTTCTAAGAAAAATAGTTGGCAAAAGAATAACTAGTATATTTTGTATGAAAATTATTATAATCAGATAGTCAACTAAATTGACATCACATATAATTGTATGATAATGCTTAAAACTCAACGAGCCAAAGTTGACTTTGCTTTTTCACACTATGTGTTAGTTTGGTTTTGCGTTATACAGTCTCTTTTCAGCTTCCAATGGTGTTTGATACTGAATTTTGTGAAGATTCAACCTTGAAGTAAATAAGCTATATGCTGAAACCCCAGGACACAAATAATAAACAAGCTCAAGTTTTCAACTTGAATGAAATTGGAAAAAATATTGACAATAATAATTGTTTAATATACAACAAAATTATACAAGGGGTGATAGGAAGACCTTAGAAAATTATTTACATGGATTTTTTACTTCTTTGAAATTTCAACTTTATATTTACCAAGCAATATATTGTTTCCTATACAAATGTACTAGTTATTTCCTTTGCCAACAAATGTTGGCATTCCTTTATAACTTCATACAACAAAACTTTTACAACAGAGAGAATAAAATTATAAGACATCTATGAAGTATACTCATCTGACTGAAACAATATTTGTATGTGCTATGGGCCATCCAAAAATTTAATTATCTATCGGATAAGACGGACGAGCTCCATGAAAGCAGGATATCCCTGACAACAGTTGGGAAGTCTACAGCAGAAAGATATTTATATTAAGTTTGTTTTCATGCATTGCATATAACAACTGAACTGTGACAATTACAGGATGCACGAGAACTTTACCTCGAGCTACTTCTACGGCCACTGAGGGTATATCTATTTGATCTTCGACCAACCTATACACATCGACAAGCTGTATAGAACACAAGTCAGATTCTATGCGATGTGATTTGAATTCAACGCAATCATATTAAGATGCAGCCACTGCAGTCATGTGATTAGGACCATTGGATGCTCACATTTTGACTATTAAATTTGATTTACCTAACACGGTGTTGGCAGTGTAGTTGGTAACATGGCAGCCTAACTCTATGTGTAAAAACCGGATGTCGCACTGCCAATTCGGATACTAGTACCATAGCAGGTCCAACCTAAGCTTGTGGTGATACCACGAGGCACCCATTAGGTCGTCAAAGGCTCTAATTACAACGGTGATATTGAATATGAGTTGTCCGATATTTCATCCAATGACTCTAATTGCATGATTGCAGTGAATCAAATATTGTGATTATGGGCTTTAAGAGAGGGGAAAATGACAGATGTCAATGGGACAAACCTCTTCAATATGAAGCTTTGAGTCCTCGGTCAAAGCAAGTAGAAGCTGCCGGCGGATTCCTTCGTCAACAAAGAAAAGGCGAGCTCCGTCTTTGATTGTGTCTGTAAGGTCCAGTTTTTTTGCAACTTTCCAGTTTCTTTGGGTTTGCCTGGATAATGTGGTCTAGTGAGTATCATTGGATGATGCAAGTAAGTACTAGCTAAACATGAAATGCAGATTTTGTTCTGTAATTATGTTATAATAAAATACATACGTGTTTCTCACTTGCAATGCTGGATTGCTGCTCATCTTGGCCACGTTTTCCTTTGCAAGAACAATAAGGTTTTCAAGCCGCTTCCATTGGAAAAGACCATCTTTGAATAGAACCTGAAACATGAAGTTAAGGATATCAAATGACAAGCAATATATATATAGTTGTATAGATAGTGCGACTAAGTTGGGATTCCAATTCTTAAAGGAAAACAGTGACAGGTATTGATTATTAAGAAATTCCACAGGAAGTGTAATGAAAATTCCACATAGGTAAAGGACCATCGGACCACTTAGACTTAGTGCTTCGACAGGTGGCAAGGAAGAGAAAAAAAAAAGGACATACTAGCAAATCAAGTTTCTAGCTCAACTGACTGAATTGTGTGTCCACATATATATTTTACATGTTTAAGAAAGGAGCTTGAAAAGTGTTTTTTTTTAAAACTTGGTATCCGGCCTTGAGACCGATTAATCCTAAGGGACCAGTTCCACCGTCCACTAGCGGGGGTTCGTTTAAAGTCAAAGCTAAGCTCTATATGGACTGGCCCAACACAATGATTGTTAGTACCTAGCGGGATTCGAACTTGATACCTTGAGAGGAGAACACTCTCAAGACCCAAGCCTTCACCAACAGGCCAATTCTTGGGGGTTTGAAAAGTGTTTTTATTGTTTCCATATCCCAGTATAACATGATAAGAGGAATGCTTGCAACACACTCTTCCCGGTACAAGCTCTTCTATTGGTTGAAATTCAAATGGATTCCATTAATTCATGTTGGCCCTACATAAATTTAGTGGATCCACGTGAACTTTAACCAGTAAAAGTGTATGTTGAAAAGAGTGTATTGCTAGCATAATTCAACAAAAGAATCTGCCACTCCTGTAAGTCTATAATACAAATGAAGTAAGATACCAAGTAGATTTAGCCACACCAAAAGACATAAATGGTGGCATAGTACACATGCTTCAAAATTAAACCCATGACTTCTAACAAACTTTATCTAGAATGAACATGATGACAAAGTACCCTTGGCACATGAATTTGAATATAATGGATAAACTGGCATCAATTCATGCCAGTACGAAACCGTGGAATGCCTAGGTCGACCTTTTTTCCCAACCTCCCCCATCCCCTTCCAAACAAAACAGATGATAGTTGATCTAGATTAAAAAAAATTAAATATAGACTACTAAGAATGAGTATTTTTTTAGTTGATGATTGTAGATTAGACAGAATAGTAGTTGTATATTATATGTATAAAAGTAAGCCTATGCACTTTGAACAGCATTACTAACCTGTATGAGTCGTTCTCGTAGAGCTGGATTTGGATCTGTCAGTAGTCGCTTAGCCACATATGGATAGGCAACCTATTTGACAAACTGAGGTTAATGTTGTAGTGACAAATAAGGCATGATAGAAAAGTGACAGTTATGACAGTTGGCACATAGTTTTTTATTTACAATAACAAAGTTATATGGCTAAGTATTTGTAATTATTTTTATTCAAATACATATTATGAAACCGACTTCATTCTTTAAATGCAAGACTATTAATATAAACGAAAAAATTGCAATTCTTGAAATAAACTGCATGCAGCCTTTAAATCGACTTGAAACCTGGACAGGTCAGAAATGGGAACTTTTACCTCAAGAAATTTGAAGTCGGGCTTCAGAGTAAAACAGATGCCCTCTTGAGTCAATAAAGAACGAATTACAAGTGAAAATCTTTCTGGGATTCGAATGGGATAATTGTAAACCAACTGGTTAAACTTTCCTGCAGTATATTCATTGATATATCAGTTAAAAATTTATGAAATTGTACATGATAAAAAGATTCTCCTTCCTGTATTCCCTATAAAAGTCCAAAAAACAAACATTTGATCATTAGACAAAAATTGTGAAAAAACATGACTCTTTGAATGATGCTTCATTGACACATTTGTTACAGCATAAAACAACATCTAATTACAACAGATAACTATTAATCTTAGATTACGATGAACTCTTAACACCAAATTAAACTGAATCATGGTACAGATATACTATCTTCGGTTCAAAAACATAAATAAAATAAATTACAACTTTATTCCTGCATAAGGCAACAGATTTGTCCCTTCTTTGTAATATCCGGACATTTGCACATTATCACTTAAGAAAGCTAAGAGGTAAGATGCAACAACAGAGTCGCATAACCTGTAATGTAACTAGGGTCCTTAACTTGAATGGATTCTTTCCTTTCAGATTCAGGCAGTATCCGCAGTGTCTTGTTATTTTAAATTCCCCGATTGACAATATAGAAAAGAATTCAATCCAAATTGGGAAAATTTTATCACAAAAGACATTGAGTTTGGATAAAATGGTCACTGTTAGAATCAAAGAGTATTTTAGATTATCTAGAACTAGTTTTTTATGTTAGAGTATCTTACAATATTTCTGAAGATAAGTTTTCATATTTCTTTGTAATTATCAACATATTATGATCTGTTTCCTTGTTTCAATAAGATTCGGAGTCTTATATTAGTATAATAAGAGTTTGTGTTTGGTCATTTGTATCAAATAATAATAATAGTAGCGGTAAAAATAATAATAACAATCAATCAATCATATCAAACCACATTAATCTAAAACCGTATCACGTAGATGGTCACATTGCAATAGCTATCTTAATTAAGTGATGAAGTAGAAATGCCTACCAGTGACACTGCGAAAATTAAAATCTGCCAATCCTTTTCCAGAAGAGTCCTGCCAAATTGCTTCTAAAGCAGGAACTATTGGAGAGACATCAGTCCCTGCTGCCAGGAAGCCTAATCTGGTGAAATCATTAGCCATCTCAGCATAGTCTTCATTCACAGCATGTACAACAGCATCAGTTAAAATCTGTTTATTTTGCTGAAGAAATGGAAGCAGACAAACGTGTTAACCAAAAAATTTTACTATTCTGCAAGGCCAGATAATATATAGCATGTAAGGCAAATTATTTTTATTATTATTATTATTATTATTATTTTTATTATTATTATTATTAATTATTATTAATAATAATAATAATAATAATAATAATATTATATTATTATTATATGTTCATGTTTGGTGGTCATTTAAAATGCAGGGTAGCATGAGAAAAAATACAAACATGATTTTCAACATAGAGGGTGACCTATGCGCACAATTACAACAATTTAAGGATTTGACTCTATTATTGTATAGATATCTTTATGTAGTTTCCTGTCCTTTTTTAGATACTATTCTCGTGTAATTCCTTAATTAGAACAGATTCAATATAACCTTCACAAAACTGAATATTGTTCGATGTGCTCCATCTATTTATATTAAACTTAACTCCACAGTTGTCTGCTGGATAAACACAACTAAACATTTCACTACACATGACCTTCACAGTAAAGAAACACAACTACTGATAGCCAGAGAAGGAGAAACATAATGATTTCCTTCCATGCTTAGTATATAAAGAATTACCTCACTAAGAACAGCAACATTGCCAAAGTCCACATATGCAATCCGTCCATCACGCATGGCAAAAATATTTCCAGGGTGAGGGTCTCCATGAAATAATCCAAATTCCAACAATTGTCTAAGGGCAGCACTCACACCAATTGTTAGAAATCCATCTAGATCAATACCACCTTCTTTAATGGCCTGAGTCACAAGATGAAAACTTATTAATCTATAAAATATAACAAACCATTTTTACTGACAACAGATACAATACATTCCAAATTAACAAACCTGTGGATTGGTGCATCTAATACCATCAATCCATTCCATCACTAATACACGTGGCCCAGAAAGTTGTTTGTAAACCAGAGGAATTTTGACGGTGGGGTCATTTTTAAAATTTTCTAGAAAATCTTCAATATTGCGGGCTTCCTGAAATAAAGAGGAATCAGCACATTTGCTTGGAAAAATATATACTGAAAAGAACACACTCAATATGTAAAGCAACCCTCATATTTGATGTTTTAAGTTCAAAGCAAACAATAAACTACTACGACAAACACAAAAAGTTCTGCAAGTTACCAGTGTATAGTCAAGCTCTTCCAAAAGCTTTTCACCAAACTCATCAACAATCAGCTCAGCATTACACCCCAGCTTCTGTATACTGAGGCCATTTAAGAATGAAGCTAAAGTGCGAAACAGGAAGAGATCTCGATAAATTATGGGCTCTATCCCGGGCCTTTGAACCTGCGTCATCCAATTGTGTCTTTAGAAATGGATTCTTCCCTTTGTTTATATTTTAGCAAGACATGTGAATCACTTTAATCACATACTTAAACCAAGCCATATTTTCCAATCATAATTAGGAGACAGCAAAACAAATATAACTAGAAAGCAGGAAATTTTCAAAATTTGTATACCAACAAAGATAAACAAACAAGGAAAGGCAAGAAAGCAACTAAACTTCTAATGAATTATTCAATAAAAATGATGCAAGTACATAATAAAGTGCATCTAATTCGGGCACCGGCGAGAAATAAAATCTCTATGAATGTCTAAAGAAAAGCTAAGAAGAAGATTTTTTAAAAATTATTAGTTGATCAAGCTACAAAGACGGCAATATAATGTGATGTCATGTTAGAACTTCTAAAAACCATGTAATAAGTGCTACATTAGAAAATCATTACAGGATTATAATACAAGGTGAGGTCAATAAAACCTTTATAGCAACATCCTCGCCAGTGGCACGTAAAGTAGCCCGGTAAACTTGACCCAAACTTGCAGCTGCTATTGTCTCTGATGAGATTCTGCTGAAAACTGCTTCAAGGGGCTGTCCCAGTTCTTCCTCTATGATATTGAAGGCAGTCTAAGACATTTTTATGCCATACATCAGATGAAAGATTGTAAGTCAACCATTTAGCATTAATAAGATTAAAAAAATGTGGAGGCTTGGTAGTTAGATTACTTGATTAGGAAATGAAGGGACGTCATCTTGAAGAACGCAAAGTTCACTCATATAATCTTCTCTAATGATATCTGGCCTGTTTGCAAGGACCTGTCAAATGAAAGAAAATTTTATCATCAATTGGTAAACATGAAACAAATGCTTGACAGAATTGAAGAACAACACACCTGACCAGCTTTAATAAAGGAAGGGCCCAAGTCACACAAGAGGTTCCTAAGCTGTCGAGCACGAAATGGAACAACTTCTTCATCCCTTCCAACTAGGAAATCATACACCAATGCAGACCAATATAAGCCCAGACTTAAAACTATCTCCACTCCCCGCGAAATTAGAGACAAAATAGCTCCTCTTGATTCTAATACCTTATTCCTCACCTAACAGCCAACATGGGAAAAAAATAATCAAACAAAACTTCCTTCAACTAGTAAACAAACATTCAGTATATTTAAATAAACTCGTTTAGTTCACCACCCTACCATGATGGTATCTATCAAATTTCCTCTCTACTAACAAATATAATGAACAGAGAGGATATAAGGATGGTTTGGTGGCAGGAGTTGGAGAGTTGAGGAGCCGAGTGATAAGGAGGTCGAGGGTTCAAACCTAACTTCCAGCATAATACTAACAATACTGACGTTACTAACATTGCCCGTTTCAGAAGAAAACAAATAACAAAAAAACAAGTATAACGAATATGTACAAGTACAATGACAATATATCCATCTTACACTAGAATGTTTGAGATATTTATAATACAGAAAATGTGAAGCTTTCTGAGTTAGAGATAAATAAAGTATAGTCTAATCGTATTTACTAAAATGATAACAAGGTGTTAACTTTGTAATGAAAAGCAAAAATAAAAAATGAAAATAACTAACCAACACAACATCCAAACATACCCACTCTCAACAAGGCTTTTCCCATACACATAAAGTGAGGATCACATTGTTAAGAGACCCGAACCCCTCCCAACATGTTAACTAAGGGTGTGTTTGGATAGAGGAATTTAAAGGGGAGGGGAGGAATTATTTTTCTTTTGTAAATTAACTAAACTAGAAATCATTTCCAAAAATAAATTAAGTGTGGTTGAAGTGTTACATATGACCATCTATAATGTCATTCAACAAAAACAACCTAGTCTTATCCCACCAAGTGGGATCGGCTACATGGATCAGTTTTCACCATAATGTTTTATTTAGGACCATGCTTCTATCCAAATTGTTAATCTCGAGAGCTTTCTTAATAACTTTTCTTATAGTCTTTGTAGGTCTTCCTCTACCTCTAGTTGTTTGTCTTCTCTCAATCTAAACTAGTCTCCTTGCCACTTAATCTACCGGTCTTCTCTCTACAAGGCCAAATCACCTAAGTCTATTTTCCCTCATCATTTTTACTATAGGCATTACTCCGACACTCTCTACTATTCTGTTAGACCTCTTCAGTTTCGTAACTGTTATAAAATTATTAGGGCAATAGTGGGTAATTATTATATAATTAAGAGCAGTTTTATTTTATTAATTTTGAGTGTTTATGTTTAGAATAAACAGGAGAACATAGGGAAGAGTAGATTATCGGGTAATGGGTGGCAAAGGGGCCATTTTGGTATTAGGGAGGTGAAGACCCTCAAATCAACCCTGGAAGCTCTGCTCTACTATTCTATAACTCAAAGGGACTTTTCCTGTTTCCGTTTATATATCAGTTGGTTTCTATCATATTCATGTATAATGTTATTCATTGTAAAAAAAATTAAAATCTCAAATATATACCAAAATATAGATTTTGACCTTCCAAAACCCCAAACACTATTGTTAGTAAATTAGTAGTTGTTATGTTTGAATTTGAATTGATCCTACTTGTTAGAACTCCTTCAACTCCCTCAGTTCACCAATCAAGCAACCTAATTGAGACTAGCGTCTCTTAACTCACCAACTCAGCTAACTAGTTGCCCAACCCAAGTACCAAATAAGTTAACTATGATTACTAGCACCCAAAATTTAAATAACTAGAAATAGTAACAAACTAGTTGAGTTATGGTAATCCTTAAAAGCTAGAAATATTTCTTCAAGCAATTGCTAAACATAGGCAAATTAAGAGGTAGTAAAACACAAAACAGATAGAACAAAACGCTACTAGAAATGCTAAAAACCATACAATCTGGGGAGAGTACTTGCGGAAAGGGATGCAGACGCCACGCTCGATGTCTAGTTGCTCCAGCGCACTGTTATTGGACTTGGAATTACTCTGCAACGGTTTCAAAACGGCGCCGTTTTTCACAGAATTTCCAGTTGTGGCAGCCATACTCGAAATTCGCACTGGCCATGGCTTCTTCTGCTTGGTTCGCGGCGAAAGAGTCGGTTGAGGAGAAACAGCGTACAGAGAGTTGACACAAAAGGACTCCATAGAGTAAAGTAAAAAAGAATTGAGATTGGGTTGGGTGTGGAACCCTAGATTGAAGAATGGGTTTGAAACATTTTTTGAAGGTGAGTTTGAAGTTTCCGAGAGCAAATAAGTTGAAAATTAATCGCTTTGGAGAATTCGGTTTTGATTTAAATACAGGAATTAGAATGTAAGGAAAGTGTGAGGATGGGGGTGGGAGGGAAAGGACAGCCACATGAATGAAAGTCCAAAATGTTATAACACTTTGCATGTTGGGGTCTACGTGGCCTAACAGAAAAACAGCCGTAAGTGCATGTTCCTTTTTTCGTTTGGCCTCTGATTTGGCAATAACAATTGGATAAAACATTAATATTTAATACTAGTTTGTACAAACATTTTTTTGAGTTTTAATTTCATACCCCTTAGCTTCTACGGTGTATTGAAGAGTAACTCATATTTAGAAGATGAGCATCAGAAGTTCTGATGTGGGCTGATCTTCTGATGGTTACTCGGAAGATAGTGTTGACCAGAAGTTCTACCTTCTGGGTCCTGTTAGCTTAGCTATTTAGTTAGTAAGGATATTTTAGTACTTCTTAGTATTGTACTGTTTGTACTTTAAACTTATTCACTAAGTTTAGTCTGTTAGGACTTAGGTGACAATTTTTCTTTTATATAAATAGCTTTGTAGTAGCTATCATTTATTAACAACGCAAGTAGAATATACAATATTATTCTCTCTCATTAATCTTTGCGTCGTTATTCTCTTTGTCATCATCTTTATTCATTGTGCACCAACAATTGGTATCTAGAGCTCCGGTTCCAAACACAGGGAAACACGAGTGGACGTGAGTTTGTGTGATTGTGTGATTGATTTTGTTTCTGGGAACCAAAGTTGTGTTGAATCACATTTTTCTTGGTTGTTTGTGGGTTGGGAAACACTGTGTGAGTATGAGTGAAATCTATCTTTTCTGCACAAGTTTAAAGATAAGTGGAAGCAACTTGAATACCAAACTTCCAGTTTTTGATGGTAAAAACTGGAATAGATGGATGATTCAAATGCGTGTATTATTTGGTGCTCAAGATGTTCTAGATCTTGTCACTGGAGGATATGTTCCGGTTGCAGCAGATGCAACGGAAGAACAAAGAGAAGCGCAGAGAGAGACGAAGAAGAGAGATCAAAAGGCGTTGTTCTTCATCCATCAGTGTGTGGATGTGAATGTGTTTGAGAAGATTGCTGATTCTATGACGTCAAATGAGGCGTGGGATATACTGGTCAGGTGTTACGGTGGTGACGTATTAGTGAAGAAGGCGAAGCTTCAATCCCTGAGAAAGCAATATGAGAATCTCGACATGAAGAACAATGAGAAAGTCTCTGAGTATATCTCCAGAGTGATTTTGATCACTAATGAGATGAAGGCTTGTGGAGAAACCCTTTTCTGAACAAGTAATCATAGAGAAGATATTGAGGTCACTTACTCCTCAATTTGATTATATTGTTGTATCTATTGAACATTCTAAAGATCTGGAAACCATGAGAATTGAAGAGTTGCAAAGCAGTTTAGAAGCACAAGAGTTGCGTCTGACTGAGAGAACTTCTGAGAGAGAAGTTGAGCAAGCTCTAAAGGCTTCTTTTGTCAAGAAGGACCAGAAGCATAGACGTGGTGATAGATTCCAGAAGGAAGCCTCAACTTCTGGTGAGAAGAGATATCAGAAGGGAAAGGATAAGAAGAAAGTTCAATGTTACTATTGCAAACAGTTTGGCCATTTTGCTAGAGACTGTTTGGCAAACAAAGGAAGGAGATCAGAAGAAGCAAATATAGCCAGAGGAGGTTCAGATGATGAACCTGTGCTATTGATGGCTTCAGAATCTGACAGAAGATGTTCGTCAGAGTGGTGGTATATGGACACTGGGTGTTCAAATCACTTGACTGGAAACAAACAATGGCTGATAGATTTTGACTCTAAAAGGAGGACAAAGATCATATGTGTTGATGACAAGTACCTTTATGCAGAAGATATAGGAAATGTCAAAGTCAGAGTGAAGTATGGGAAGAATGTTCTGATCAAAGATGTTTGGCATGTTCCTGGAATCAAAAGCAATCTGATGAGTGTAGATCAGCTCATTGAGAAAGGTTTCTCAGTTGTTATGAAGAACAACCTCTTAAAGTTGTATGATTCCAATCAGAAGTTGATTATGCAATCCGACCAGGGAAGCAACAGAACATTCAAGGTTAATGTAGAAACAGCTGAATCAGAGTATCTGAGTGCTGAAGGTTCAGAAGGTGATAGTAAGCTGTGGCACAAGAGGTTGGGGCATTTGAACTATAGAAGCCTGGGGCATCTAAGTTCTAAGAAGCTTGTACATGGCATTCCAAAGACTGTGAAGCCTGAGAAGTCATGTGAGGTATGCATGAAAGGCAAACAACCCAGATTGCCATTTGTATCAGAAGTTTCTCCAAGAGCAAAGCATGCTCTGGGAGTAATGCACTCTGATGTATGTGGACCATTTCCAGAACCTTCACTTGGAGGAAATAGGTATTTTGTGTCTTTTGTGGATGAGTTCACAAGAATGACGTGGGTAACACTTATCAAGTTTAAGACTGAGGTGTTCACAAAATTCCAGAAGTTCAAGGTGAATGTTGAGAAGCAGAGTGGTCAGAAGATAAAGATTCTCAGAACGGATGGTGGAGGTGAGTATAACTCTATAGAATTCTAGAAGTTCTGTGATGATAATGGAATTGAGCATGAGGTTACTGCTCTTTATACTCCTCAACACAATGGTCTTGCTGAACGTAGAAACAGTACTTTGCTTGATATGACGAGAAGTATGCTAAAAGAGAAGAAGTTTCCTCACAACCTATAGGGAGAAGTTGTTGCTACTGCAGCATATGTGCTCAACAGGTGTCCAACGAAGAGGCTGAAGGAAATTGTTCCTTTAGAGAAGTGGACTAAAGAGAAGCAAAGTGTTAGTCATCTGAAAGTTTTTGGTTCTGTGTGTTACAAACACGTTCCAGAAGCTAGAAGGAAGAAGCTGGATGATAGGAGCAAAGTGATGTTATTGGTGGGGTACCACAGTACAGGTGCATACAAGCTCTATTGTCCAGAGACTAACAAAGTTGAAGTCAGCAGAGACGTCATTGTGAAAGAATCAGAAGTTTGGGATTGGAGAAAGTCTCAACCAACTTCTGATGTAGAGATAACTTTTGAAGAAGAGTTAGAGTCAGAAGATGAAGAATCTTCTAAAGATGAGTCAGATTGTGAATTTGATTCTGATCCAGATTCTGATGATGATCCAGAGTTTGGTGGTAGTCATGATTCTGGAAGGGAAAACTTTGAAGACGTAAAGTCTGGAGGACAAGCTTCTGGATATGATAATGAAGGTGGTGACTCTGGAGGTGGTGACTCTGGAGTAGTTGACTCTGAAGTAGCTCAAAGGCCACAAAGAGTCAGAACTATACCTAGAAGGTTTACAGATTTTGACATGTTGCAGGACACAGAAGTTGACTCAGAAGGAGATTCCATTCAGTGTGCCATGTTAGTAGATTTTGAACCTGTGAGTATTAAAGAGGCGCTCAAGAAGAAAGTCTGGCTAAATGCCATGAAAGAATAACTTGAGGCTATAGAAAGAAACAAGACTTGGAAGCTAACAGAACTTCCAACGAAGAAGAAAGCCATCAGCGTTAGATGGGTTTTCAAGGTAAAGCTGAAGCCAGATGGATCAGTTAGTAAACACAAAGCGAGGCTAGTGGCAAGAGGTTTTCTTCAGAAACCTGGACTAGATTACTTTGAGGTATTTGCTCCTGTAGCTAGACATGAAACAATCAGATTGGTGATTGCGTTAGCTGCAAATAGAGGTTGGTCCTTGATGCATCTGGATGTAAAGTCTGCATTTCTGAACGGTCCATTACAAGAGGAGGTATACGTGTCACAACCCCTTGGCTTTGTGAAAAAGAATAAGGAAGGGATGGTGTACAAATTACACAAAGCTCTGTATGGATTAAAGCAAGCACCCAGAGCTTGGAATTTGAAAATTGATTCATTTTTCAAGAAGCAAGGGTTTCAGAAGTGTGAGATGGAATATGGAGTCTATGTACAATATTCTGGAAGCAATATGATTCTGTTGTGTCTTTATGTTGATGACATATTGCTTACAAGGAGTTGTCCAGAAGATCTGATGAAGTTCAAGAAGGTGCTGATGAATGAGTTTTAGATTACAGACCTTGGGAAAATGTCATATTTTCTAGGGATGGAGATTCTATACTCAGAAGATGGTATCATTTTGCATCAGCTAAAGTATGAGTTAGAACTTCTGAAGAAGTTCAAGCTGGAGAATTGCAAAGTTGTTGTTACACCGTCGGAAACGAATCAGAAGTTGGACTCTGACTCTGAAGGTGAAGATGTTGATGCTACAATCTTCAAACAACTGGTTGGTTCTCTAAGGTATTTGTGTAATACCAAACCTGATATATGCTATGCAGTTGGATTTGTTAGTAGGTTCATGAGTAAACCTAAGTGGTCTCATTACCAAGCTGATGTCAGAGTCTTGAGATATGTCAAGGGAACTCTGAAGTGTGGCATGTTGTTTCCTTCTGGGAGAAAGGAAGAATCAGAGTTATTGAGTTACTCTGACTCTGATTGGTGTGGAGACAAAGTTGATAGAAGGAGTACCTCTGGATATTTGTTTATGTTTATGGGAGGTCCTATTTCTTGGAGTTCCAAGAAGCAAGTTGTTGTTGCTCTATCAACCTGTGAAGCTGAGTACATCGCATGCGCTGTAGCTGCATGTCAAGTTGTGTGGCTTCTGAACTTATTAGAAGATTTGAAGATTAAAGTGAAGAAGCCTCTGAAGCTGATGATTAATAACAAGTCTGCAATTAATCTTGCCAAGAATCCTGTGTTACACGGAAGAAGCAAGCATATTGAGACTAAGTATCATTTCTTGAGAAGCCAAGTCCATAATGGAACATTAGAGGTTGTGCACTGTAGCACCCATAAGAAGATGGCAGATGTTCTGACGAATGCGATCAAGACGGATCAATTTCTTCTCTTAAGGAATGGAATTGGCGTTGTCAGCTTTGATTGAAGAATATGAATTAAGGGATGATAATGAAGAGTAACTCGTATTCAGAAGATGAGCATCAGAAGTTCTGATGTGGGCTGATCTTCTGATGGTTACTCAGAAGATAGTGTTGACCAGAAGTTCTACCTTCTGGGTCCTGTTAGCTTAGCTATTTAGTTAGTAAGGGTACTTTAGTACTTCTTAGTATTGTACTGTTTGTACTTTAAACTTGTTCACCAAGTTTAGTCTGTTAGGGCTTAGGTAGCCATTTTTCTTTTGTATAAATAGCCTTGTAGTAGCTATCATTTATTAACAACGCAAGTAGAATATACAATATTATTCTCTCTCATTAATCTTTGCGTCGTTATTCTCTTTGTCATCATCTTTATTCATTGTGCGCCAATACGGTGAAGTTGCAAGAATAAAAGTTTTGAAAAAGTTATTGGAATAGATTTAGTACGAGGGTGTACAATTCTCATTCTTTGAATTAATTTAAGTGAAAATTTATTACTTTTATTTTATTTATAATATAAAATTTTAATTATCATCTTTAACCTTTAACTGGGTCACTTCAACCCGATTTTAGACATGCAATCATCATCTTGACTCTGACTTAGACCTTACTGAGATGAGTGTGTTCATCATCTTCAATTACATTCATGAACAACAAAATTCAAAAATCATCAAATTAACGAGTTAATTCACAAATTATATACTGTTGGAACCAGAATTTCACCACGATTTCAAATATGTATTTAAAATTGCAAAGTAAACCGTTAATTTGACAAATCGAAGCAAAAAAAATAGCATGAAACTTGAATTGAAACACATTCGATCCAACTTGGTTATGAGGTTTTATGAAAAACTAATTATAGAATCGTGCTTGTGGTGAAATTCCGCTTATAATGGTGTATCCGTTTGTTTGAAACAGTTAAAAATCATGATTTTGTCATTTTTGTGTTTTTGAGTTCATGTGGGTTCTTGAACAAAAAAATATATGAAAACCACCAAATCAATGAATTAATTCACAAATTACATATCGTTGGAACCGAATTTTCACCATGATTTCAAATATGTATTCAAAATTACAAAGCAAGACATGAATTTGACAAATCGAAACAAAAAAGTATCGTGAAACTCGAACACAAACACACTCAATTCGGCTTGGTTATGAGGTTATATGAAAAACTAATTGTAGAATTGTACTCATGGTGAAATTTTGCTTCTAATGGTGTATTAATTTGCTTGAAACAATTAAGAATCATGATTTTGCCATTTCTTTTTCTTGAGTTCATGAGAGTTCTTGAACAACTTTTCCAAAAATCTTAATTAAACGTGTTTTTATGCAAAGTTAATGATTAATCTATAGATTTATGGATGTACAAGATGAACTTGAAAATCCGAATTTAGATGTAAAAGATGGAGATTAAATATTTTAATCTATGGGATACACAGAGGATGCACAGTAATAGTGTGCACAATATAATTTTATGTGGCATTGACTAAGTCACCATTCAAAAAATTGTAAGTCAACATTGCTTTCTAATTAACCAAATTTATGACTTCACCAAAAAAGTTAACTTGGTAACTTCATCTTAGAATTTTCCTTTCTTAAGTGAGCTTCTAGGCATGATTTCATTGATCTCTCGTAGCGTCACAAATAATTTATAGACTTTTAAAAAGAGAGTTGTATTTGCGTTGAATACAAAAGTATAAATTTTATTGATGATAGCTTAAGTAAGAGGTTGAAAGTCATGATTTGTGATTCTTATTAATAGTATCTTAGATGTAGTAACAACTGCAACAGTCGTGCAAATTCTTTCTTAAATTCAATAAGTTTAACCAATTCCATCTGGAATCACTCATTACGTGTCTTTCTTGCCCACGTGTTGAGCATGTTGTTAGTTATCTATTTTTAGGATTGACATTAATTTTAGTAAAACAAATATAGCAGCACTGTGTTAATTAGGATGTGTTAATTTGTTGAGAAGAACAGGTTGATCAAGAAGTCCTATTTTATGAAGAAGCATATTGTGAGATATTGGATCGAACTCTAGTATGGTCGAAAGGTAGCTTCTTGGTTCGATAGGATTGAGCATGAAGTCGAAGGTTGTTCACATGCCTGTGTCGAAGATGCTAGGGTTGTTAGCATGTTAAATTAGGTTTTAGTGTTTAAACCCTAATTTGTTAAGTTAGCTTGTTTATTAAGTTGGCTTGTATAATGGGTCTTGTGGAAAAAAGCCCATTAGTTAGTATGTTAGTTTTTATTATAAATAGCATACTAGTCTCTCATCATTGCTAAGCTGCAAATCCTAATTTAGGGTGAGAGAGGTTAATTGTTATTCTTGTAAACTTGTAATCTTGTTCTAAGAGAAAGTGAAAGAATAGCAGTTATAACCAATCATTGTGTTCCTCTTCTTCCGTGTCCTTTATTCATCCCTTATTTTATACTTTGTTCGTGGCATTGAATTCACAACAAATTGGTGCGGTGAGCGTGGAGAAGATGCCTTCAACAAAGTATGAGATTGAAAAGTTCACCGGAGTGAATAATTTCGGTCTGTGGCGCTTGAAGATGAAAGCTCTACTGGTTCAGCAGGGTTGTTTGGAAGCGTTGAAGGGAGAGGCAGCCATGAATGCAGAATTGACGGCAGCGGAGAAGACGAATATGATCGAGAAAGCACACAGCGCAATTTTGTTGAGCCTTGGAAATAAGGTTCTCCGGCAGGTATCAAAGGAGACGACGGCATCAGGGTTATGGGTGAAACTTGAAAGTTTGTATATGACCAAATCGCTGGTAAATCGACTCTACCTGAAGCAAGCTTTGTATTCATTCAAGATGATTGAAGATAAAGTATTGGCTGAGCAGTTGGATATGTTCAACAAGCTGATTCTTGATCTTGAAAATATTGATGTGAAGATCGATGATGAAGATCAAGCGCTGTTACTATTGTGTTCTTTGCCTCGATCACATGCTCACTTCAAAGAAACTCTCTTGTATGGAAGGGAATCCCTGACGTTTGAAGAAGTTCAATCAGCCTTGTACTCTAAGGACTTGAATGAACGAAAGGAGCATAAACCTTCGACTGTTGGCGAAGGTTTGGCCGTTAAAGGAAAACTCTTACGAAAGGATTGTAAGTTCGACAAGAAGAAAGGCAAAATCCAGTCGAAGACTTACAGTGCCGAAGCATCTGGCATTCGATGCTACCATTGTAAGAAGGAGGGTCACACAAGAAAGGTGTGCCCTGAACGCTTGAAATATCATGGAGGTAAGGATAATGGCAACGCTGCCATTGTTCAAGATGATTTCGAATCATCTGATGTTCTTGTGGTTTCAAGCAGTGACTCTAAGAAGGAGTGGATTATGGATTCAGGTTGCACTTGGCACATGACTCCAAACAAAGACTTGTTCGAGGAATTATGTGATCAAGATGGTGGATCAGTATTGCTGGGAAACAACAAGGCTTGCAAGATTGCAGGTGTTGGATCTGTGAGATTCAAGCTCCATGATGAGTTAATAAGGTTGTTGACTGAAGTCAGGTATGTTCCTGATTTGAAGAGAAATCTACTTTCTCTTGGTGAATTCGACAAGAAAGTATATGTTTTCCAAGGAGAGAAAAGTATCCTAAGAGTCATGAAGGGTTCGAAGGAAGTCTTGAGAGGCGTGAAGAAACAAGGCTTGTATACCCTTGAGGTTGAAGTTGTAAGTGGTTCGACAAATGTTGCATCCACGAAACCTTTGTCGAAAACAGAAATCTGGCACATGAGATTGGGCCATGTCAGTGAAAGGGGTCTGGTCGAATTAGGGAAACAAAATCTGCTTGGTAGAGACAAAGTCGAAAAGCTGAAGTTTTGTGAACCCTGTGTACTTGGAAAATCTTGCAGAGTGAAGTTCAACAAAGGCAAACAAAGAACACATGGATCCCTTGATTACATCCATGCTGATCTTTGGGGGCCTGCAAGGTGTCCATCACATTCAAGAGCAAGGTATTTTCTATCCATAGTAGATGATTATTCCAGAAAATTATGGGTATTCATCCAGAAGACTAAGGATGAAACTTTTGAGAATTTCAAAAGTTGGAAGACTCTGGTTGAAAATCAGACTGGCAGAAAGGTCAAGAGGTTGAGAACCGACAATGGCCTTGAATTTTGCAATGAGGCATTCAACAGTTTTTGTGCTGCCTCTGGTATTGCAAGGCATAGAACTACTGCAGGTACTCCACAGCAAAATGGTTTGGCTGAAAGGTTTAATCGAACTATTTTGGAGAGAGTCAGATGCATGTTGACTAGTGCGGGGTTAACAAAGGTGTTCTGGGCTGAGGCTGTTTCGACAGCAACATATCTGATAAACAGATGTCCTTCGACAGCGTTAGATATGAAGACACCTGAAGAAGTTTGGTCGGGACATCCACCAGATCTCGACAAACTGAGAGTATTTGGCTGCGTAGCCTATGCTCACATTAGGCAAGACAAGGTCGAACCTAGAGCTCTGAAATGCATGTTCATGGGATACCCTGAAGGAGTCAAAGCTTATAGGCTATGGTGCCTAGAGCCAGGTCACAGGAGGTGTATCACCAGTCGAGATGTAGTTTTCAATGAAGTTGAAATGGCTTTTAAGAAAACTGATGATGTTGGTCGAAGTACAGAAACATCTGACGAAGAGCTGGAACAGGTAGAGATTCCTGTTGAGGTGGAGCATGTTGATGTTGAATTGCATATCCCAGATGAAGTCGAAGAAGAAGCAGAAGATGCTGAAGTTGAGGAAACTGACGATGACTACCTATTGTCGAGAGATAGGTCGAGAAGAGTCATCAAGCCACCTCAGAGACTTGGATATGCATATCTTATAGCTTATGCCTTAATCTCTGCAAGTGAGGTTCTAGACGAAGAACCTAGAGACTATAAGGAAGTTATGAGGAGTCGAAATAAGACTGAATGGCTGAAGGCCATGGATGATGAGATAAAATCTCTCCATGATAATCATACCTGGGAACTGATCAAGAAACCTGCTGGGGCAAGGTTAGTCAGCTGTAAATGGATTTTCAAAGTTAAGGAAGGAATTGAAGGAGTGACATCGAAAAGATACAAGGCAAGGTTAGTTGCAAGGGGTTTCACTCAGAAAGAAGGTGTCGACTTCAATGATGTGTTTTCTCCTGTTGTGAAGCATAGGTCCATTCGGATGTTGCTTGCCATGGTGGCACAGTTCGATCTTGAACTGGAACAGATGGATGTGAAGACTGCGTTCTTGTATGGTGATTTAGATGAAACGATCCTGATGAGGCAACCTGAAGGGTATGTCAAAAAGGGGAAGGAAGATTATGTGTGCAAGTTAAAGAGATCTTTGTATGGGCTGAAACAATCTCCTCGACAGTGGAATAGGAGATTCGACAAGTTCATGGCACACATAAGTTTCATTAGAAGTCAGTTCGACCACTGCGTATACTTCAGATTTCGATCTGGTAATTCATTTGTTATTTTGTTGCTTTATGTGGATGATATTCTCATAGCAAGCAACAATGTTGAAGATGTGATGAGGGTGAAGGCTGAACTCAATAAGGAGTTCGATATGAAGGATCTGGGAGCTGCTTCCAGGATTCTTGGAATTGACATTCGAAGAGATAGAAAGAATTCGAAGTTATACTTATCTCAAAAGGCATATATACGGAAGACTCTTGAAAAGTTTGGTATGTCGAATTCGAAGCCAGTTGTGACTCCAACAAACCCTCAATTCAATCTGAGTATTGATCAGTGTCCCAGTACTGATGTCGAAAGAGCCTATATGAATAGCATTCCGTATGCTAATATAGTTGGTTCTTTGATGTATGATATGGTTTGAACTAGACCCGACATAGCTTACGCAGTCAGTCTTGTAAGCAGGTACATGGCGAATCCTGGAAAGGCTCACTGGCAAGCATTGAAGTGGATTTTAAGGTACATAAATGGGTCTCTGAATAGAGTCCTAATTTATGGTGGAGCCTTGGGTGAAGATAGTAAAGCAGTAATAGAAGGATATGTCGACTCTAATTATGCAGGTTGTATGGATTCCAGAAAATCTATTTCTGGATATATTTTCACTATGTTTGGCACTGCAATTAGTTGGAAAGCAACACTTCAGAAGGTTGTTGCTCTATTAACCACTGAAGCGGAGTATATTGCCCTAACTGAAGCTGTGAAAGAAGCATTGTGGCTTGAAGGTTTTGCGAAGGAGCTGAAACTTCAAGGTCGAGGTATCACTGTTAAATGTGATAGTCAAAGTGCAATACACCTGTCGAAGAATTCAGCCTATCATGAGCGAACTAAGCACATTGATGTGAGGCTGCATTTCGTCAGAGGAGTAATCGAGCGTGGAGAAGTCCAAGTGCTGAAGGTTTCGACTGAAGACAATGCTGCTGATATGATCACCAAGACATTGCCGAGTTGCAAGTTTTTCCACTGTATGCAGTTAATAAAGCTGCATGAAGATAGCTAGTTTGTTCCCTTGATGTTGTAGAGTTAGGTCCAAGGTGGAGATTTGTGAGATATTGGATCGAACTCTAGTATGGTCGATGTTGCACCCCAAAATTTGCCCTCTTTCTCTGTGCTATAAGTTATCGATGGCGTTTATTTCGTCATTCAAAAATCAAGAAACATTAAAGAGTTCCTATTGTTCGAGATCATTAAGTCAAAGGTTTGTGAGGTGAATTGCAAAGGAATAAATCATGGTACAAGGTTATGAGCTTAAGGATAACATTGTGTTCAAGGCGCCGCCATACGTTCAATTTGTTGGTGGTTTGGTTCGAATTAAGGAATTGAGATTGAATTAAGGTTACAATAATTTGAGGATGAATTTGATGATCTAATTGACTTTATTATTCCAATTTTGTACAAGGTCTCAAGTTCATATATTCATCTTTAATCATTCATGAGATTGGTATGTTTCTTCAAAGATAATGGATACATGAGTGATCTTGATCTAATTTCTTGTGGAAGTAAAAGATTCATTGTTCAATATTCAAAAGAGACATTCTTTGATAAAATCATTAAAATTGTTTGTAAGATCTATCACTATTCAAATTCAAGAAGAATTCATTTAAAAAGAAAAAACTCAAATGTCCACATTTTCAAGACCATACAATGTTCATGTACTCATTTCAAATCTAATCATGTTGCATTCCATGGAAATTTCACGAAGAACTCAACATCCAAAGCTATTACTTAAATCAAGTCCAAATCTTCAAGAGTTGGTGGGATCTTGCTAATCAATCGGTTTCTTGATGACCAATAGTGCCGACCCACCGCTTGTATCAGTTCAACAGAATCCAAAACCGTAGTTGCAACAAATTGAACCGACCCTGCAGTGAAAATACAAGAAAAAAAACCGGTTCATAACTTCAGCAAATAATCAGAACCAGAGAATCATAACAGAAATTGGAGGAGAAAATCAGAACCGAATCTGAACAAACTTGGAGTCTCTCTTGAATCCTTTCTTCATCTTCGATCCATTCAATCTTCTTCATCGATTCTCCTTCAATTCAATCTTCATTCATCTTTTTCTTCAATCACCATAAACGATTCTTCAACCTTGAATTCACGCAACATCATCAATAACCTGCAGAAACTTCACACAGATTCATCACCTTTCATCAATCACAAGGACAAGAAAACAAGCTTCAACAAACCTTCAACAACTTCATCCTTCTCTTCGATCCTCAATATCAATCATCCTTAAGCAATCGATCTTCGAACTCCAATCACCATCACCTTCGATGCGATCCATTTCACAATACGCAACAACACGCGACAATTTGCATCCATCAGCATCACAAATCGTATCCACGAATCCGCATCTGCATACAACAACATCACAACAATGACGTCAATATATAATAGAAGAAGAAGCGTGAATCCGAGAACAAGATCAAAAGGTTAAGGCGCGCTCTTACTTGAACTTCTCATTACCGACGACGATTTTTATCGCATCATCTTCATCTCCACCACAAGCTCCATCATCATATCATCAACAACAAAAAAAACGCAGAAACGGAGGAAAAGGATATCGAAATCAATGGAGCTTCGTCTGAGAGGAGAAACGGAGAGATTGAAAGTAGAGATCGAGAGAGATCTCGAGACGGAGGAGACGGAGAGATGATGTTGATTCGCTTTGTTTATTCACGGTGGTGAGCGATGAGAGTTCATCGGAGAAGAAGGACCACCGCGCCGCGTTCTCATGAGAAGAAGAAGAAGTTCAGGTTAACTCCCAGCCATACGTTTTGACCTAGTTCCTTGTTGTTTTGTGGTTAATTTGATAAATCTGCCCATTAATCATAGGATTTGTGTATTAATTGAGTCAATATTAATGTGGTAATTGATTGAATTAATTGAGATAAGGAATAAAATCTGAAGCATGAACTGGATCAAACTTTGAGCCACGAAATTGCTGTCAACACCCCTGGCCCGAACATGCACCTCCTTGTGTTTTTCTTGCCACAATAATTTCTGATGGGCCAGCAACATCCCAATGGGCCCTGCGCCCTCATCACCATGCTGCACCACTAATTTTCACTCAATACACCCTCCTGTTTCCATGTTTTGTGTTTAGATTTAATTTGCTTTTTAGTACTTTCTTTCTAGATTTCTTTTAGAGACATAAAATCACATGAAAAATATATTTTCGTTAGATTTTAGAATTTAATCATTTTGATTTTGATAACTTTTTTGTCGATAGAAATGCCATAAAAACAATTGTTTTGTTAGTTTCTTAACATGATAAAAATGAATAAAAATATGTAATATTTCTTTGTTAGGTTTTAAATGCTTTTGTTACATAGTTTTGTTCTATTATTTTTTTAGATGAAAATGTCATAAAACAATTTAATCTTGCTAGACTTTTGTTTAGGATTTAATTAGAATTTAATTTCTATTATTTTCTATGGCGGGTGCGTGCCTCCTTGTTATTACTGATTTGGTTGTTGAGATGTGCGAGGTACTTCGAGAGAGCCTTCGATTGCGACTCGACTTGCTCCGTGTCTCACTTTATTTGTGGGACACGATTTCGCTTCCAGTGCGATTGATTTGAGTCGTGTTCCACTTTATTTGTGGGATACGAACTTCTTCCCGACGGGATTCATCTGATCTCTCATTCATTGAGATGTATATTCTTGCATTGTCTGGCTTGTGTTCTCTTGCAGGTTGCTTATGTGGTTATGCTCGACGTGTACCACATGTCGCTCGTGATTTACTTTCACGACGACACTTTCTGACTAGCTTTGCTGGATGTTAGATTACGTGAAGTTTCTTCTCTGCTTACGCTTGCTAGCTCACTGCGGATTTGCTTACCGCTCGGTATCTCCTTGTCCCTTTTACCGCTTTCCGCATCATCCTATAACATGAGAAGTAGGACTTAGACATGCATCTGGCCAAGCCCTCGAAAGAGGCTCTGTTTTTGTTGGTGTGTTTACATTTGTGCTTTGCGGCAGGGAGTCACGGTGTAATAAGTCCTATATGGCACTCCGTTAAGTCCTCATGGAAGGCATGCGGAAAGGGTTAGCAATCAACCCCCGCCAAGTCTCATCGAGTCCGTTCAGCATGCGCACGCTAGGCGTCGCTCGCTTCTGAACCTGCACAAGATCTTGTTATCGAGTATGTCAGGAAAAGGGTTCATGTAGCCGGACCCCCGCCTTTCCTATAGCTCGCGTTGCTCGACGTTGATGCTCGGTGTACGCACGCACCATTTTCCTTTACGATCCGTGACGGCTTGGTTGCTGAGAGGGGTCCGCCCTCTTGTCTATGGCCCGAACATTTTCGCGAGGTCTAATGCTTGGTTGACTTGGGTTGAGCTGCTCCCCTTGGCTATGGCGGGACCGCTTTTCTACCATTCGGTCAGTACCGTTGGTTTGTTTGCTTTACGAGCGGATGCTCGTTTGTGTGCTCATTGTGTGCTTTCTCTTTTCCCCCGTAGGTTGTTTAGTTTAGTTTAGACTTGTACCCTTTGTATGATAACATTAGGTAGCAAGCTTTCCCCCTTAGCTTAGGTTTTCCTCATGCATTCTTTAAAACACAAACCACACCATTTGATTTTCTTTTCCTAAGAACTTGTTATTTCCGCTCCATTCCCAAGCATAAGTCTCCAAAGGTCGAGCAGCGGAGTGTGAATGTAACTCGTTCGCCTAAAAAACACAAAACAAACAGAAACTAGTTAGCCGAGCTACGGTAGCTCTGATTCTGCAAAACAGATACGTAGGCAGCGGGGTAGGGCCCGTGCGAGCACAATTCTTTCTTTTCCCTACATTCTGCATTCATTTTAGTCCAGATTAGCGCAGTTTGCTTACACACCCATAGATTTAGACACAAGCGTGGATACCATCGAGTACGATGGGCGCGAGGGGTGCTAATATCTTCCCCTCGCGTAACCGACTCCCTTACCCTTTTTCTCTGGTCGTGAGACCGTTGTTTTATTTTGTGGTTTGCTGGCATTCCCTTCCTTTTCAGGATAAATATGTTAGTGGCGAATCTGTTAATTTTCGCGGTAGCGCCAGTCGAAAGGTAGCTTCTTGGTTCGATAGGATTGAGCATGAACTCGAAGGTTGTTCACATGCTTGTGTCGAAGATGCTAGGGTTGTTAGCATGTTAAATTAGGTTTTAGTGTTTAAACCCTAATTTGTTAAGTTAGCTTGTTTATTAAGTCGGCTTGTATAATGGGTCTTGTGGAAAAAAGCCCATTAGTTAGTATGTTAGGTTTTATTATAAATAGCATACTAGTCTCTCATCATTGCTAAGCTGCAAATCCTAATTTAGGGTGAGAGAGGTTAATTGTTATTCTTGTAAACTTGTAATCTTGTTCTAAGAGAAAGTGAAAGAATAGCAGTTATAACCAATCATTGTGTTCCTCTTCTTCCGTGTCCTTTATTCATCCCTTATTTTATACTTTGTTCGTGGCATTGAATTCACAACACATATTAAGTTGAAATGTTATATCAATTGAAGCAACATGTCAGACAAGATGTCCTATGCAGAGTCATTCGAAATCGTGACTGTTTGGACTGGACTGTTGGATCGATGCAAAATTTAACTTATGCAATTTTTTTTGGGAATATCATGCTATCATATGTGGCGCTAATTTAAAGGTCTCAGAGATTCCAGTCATAATCAAGAAGAATATGTACTTTATAGCTATGGAGATAAATTGGAAAGGATATGATTGAAGACCAATTTTTGTGCAGAAGTTTCTGCTGATTTGTAGCGGTTGATATGTTGTGATATGAAGCCCAAATTCAGTTGGGAAAAAGGTTATAAATAAAAGCATTGTAACTTATGAAAGGTGTAACACCCTTCTAACCCACCTAGAATATTCACAATATAATACGAATTAAATCAAAATAAAATTACCAACAAGGGTGTCACGTCTTCATAAAAGCTTCATATTAACAAGTCATGCTCCGTAACACGGGTTCTCAAAGGTTTATAATTCAATTGCTCGTTAAACACAATAGTAATATCATCAATTTTCTCGCAGCAGAGTTCATAGTTTAAAAACTTCATAAAACATCATTCATGACTTCACCATTCATACTTCATAAATCAAAATGTCATGATACTTTTAAAAGTACTTCATCATATTAAAACAATTCAAAATGAACATATAATTACAAAACACACGGCTATGAATGTGCTATGAATGTGCTATGATCCATAATTTCACTGGACTGTTGTCCTACCAATGTGCTATGAATGTATGATGCACAACTTCACAACAATCGATGACCACGGCTAGTCAAAATGGCATTATCATTCATGTATTCATCAAGTCACACAAACATCACATTTATACAAACATCACAAACATCTCGATCAACACAACAAATACTTCACAATTGTCATGTTATTCAATCATAACAACATCATAGGATTACAACAAGTACATGAAATACATGTAATCACATGATAAAGTTCCATACAAATAGCCCTTTAAACCCCTCCTAGCTCGTTTATTAAATTCTGAAAAATTACTCAGAAATTATTATAAATCATAAGCTTTCATAATCTGAAATCATTTTTGAAAAATCATAAATTTCGTCCCAGTATACCGCGTTAAACGGGCTCCCAATCGCGCTAAGCGTAATACCTACTGACTTGACCTTTCTTTTATTCTCAAAAGCGCGCTAAGTAGGCTCCATTGTGCTAAGCAAGGTCTGCGATTTCTGCAGAAAACCATGCGCGACTTGCATCAAACCAGTCCCAAACACACATGTTTTAATCATTATTTTCCTGCGATTTAAGGTCTATTAACCTAGTTCTAACACAGATTAATTATTCTAATCATCAAATTACCAATGTTCATCATACCTCAATGTTCCATCATCAAACGCTATACCTTCAAATCCACAAACATGGTGGATTTGACTCTAGTTCACATTATCATTCACCAATTCATCAACTAACAACATCACACAACATATAAACAACATAATTCAAATAAACATCATGGTAGTTCATCGAGATCATCAATTTCATCATAAAATCCTAAACACCAAACCAAACCTACAATTATCAATCCCTTAGGGCAAACATAATAATTAGGATAACCCTTTTTACCTTAGATTATCGGGTAGCTTGAATCTCTTCCTGAATTATATGGTTGTTCTCTTCTCCTCTTCTTGCTCTAGCTTTCTCTTTCCTTCACGCTTCTCCAAAATTCTACGACTAATGAAAATTCTCTTCCTTTCTTCTATTTACTTAGTTAGCCTTATGACCCATATTATGATCATGTGTGGACCTACTGTGAGGCAGGGTGTGGCTTTAGCCACACCAGTTTTTTCAAATATTTTTTTTATATTATATATAATATTTAGTTATATTAAAATTAAGTTAATTTATAAATTAAAAAATACCACAACACACCGATTCACTTTTCCCTCTCTTAATATCTTTTCTCATCTTTCTTTCTATCTCTCTCTCTCTCTCTCTCTCTCTCTCTCTCTCACCATAACTTCTTTTTCTCTTCTTCTCAAACCCCACCATCTCTCATATTTGTCTCTTGTTCTCATATTTCCTAATCCAAAAATCCATTATTTTTTTCTCCAATTTGTTCACTTGACTTGGTTACATTTATTTGTGGTTGATTGAAAATCAAAGGTAAAGTGGGTATTTCAAATTTCCCTCATTCTTTTCTCCTTTCTGAGATGAACCCTAAAACCCCAATTTATTAAAAATATCAACTTTCTTAATTTCTCATAAGTTATTTTCTTTCTAATCATTTGATTTCATTGTTCTCTTTATAGGATGAAGAAATTTTTCTTCGGTACTCTCTAGAGACAAAGCTACTTCTTCAGCTAATGTAGAAGCATCAGAAACTCAATATCCAAGTGAGAGTATCAAAGTTGTTGATTATGAATTGTTGGAAACGGATCCGGGAATTAGGCCTCTAATTTCAAGCTATCATCCTAACATCCAAAATGAGGTAAGGAAAACTTATTTAAAAATAGGTCGTCATCAACCTCCTCGCAATTTCGTTTACCCCTGGTCTATTCAAGGTAAACAAAAACGTCTATTTTGCAAAAATTGGTTTGATTTGTATGATTGGATTGATTATAGTGAAACTAAGGACCTAGTGTTTTGTTTGCCATGTTTTTTGTTTAAAAATTGTTTCTAAGTATGGGAGGGATCACTTTATGGGAGACGGCTTTGGTGATTGGAAGAATGCTCAAAGGTTGTCTAATCATGCTACTTCTTCCAATAGTCACGTTGATTGTGTGCATATGGTTTATGCTCTCATGAACCTAAACCAAAGTATTAAGGCCTCGTTTGTTAATCAAACTAAGCAAATGAATGTCGAATATCGTGTTCGTGTAAACACATCCCTTGTAGCTACTAAGTTTATTTTGAGGTGTGGCATGCCATTTAGAGGGAGTGACGAGTCTCTTAACTCTTTATTTAAGGGGCTATTTCTTTAGTTGGTGGATACTTTAAAGGAAATCAACCCGGAGATAGCTAGTGTAATAAATTGTGCTTCGGGAAATAACCTTATGACTGCCCCTAAGATTCAAAAGGATCTTGCCGCTGCTTGTGCATGTGAAATAACTCAATAAATTATATGTGATATTGCGGATTATGTGTTTTATGTTTTGATTGATGAATCCGATGGTGTTGCTGGTAAAGAACAAATGGTTATTGTCATTCACTGTGTTAATAATGAAGGTGTGGTAAAAGAAAGGTTTCTTGGCGTTATAAGTGTTAAAGAAACAAGTGCTAAGTCACTTAAGGAGGCACTTGAGAAGTTGTTGTCTATTAATGGCTTGAGTATATCTAGCATTAGGGGGAAAGGGTATGACGGAGCTAACAATATGAGAGGTATGTCTGGTGGTTTGAGAACTTTAATCCAAAATAAGAATCCATCTGCTTATTATGTGCATTGTTTCGCCCATTAACTTCAATTGGCACTTGTTGCATGTGCTAAGACTCACAAAGATGTTAGTTGTTTTTTTGGTAAGGTCAACATGCTTGTTAACTTCGTTCGATCTTCTAATAAGAGACAAGAATTACTTCAGGACAAACAAGTAACTTAGTTTTCTAAATTGATTGAAGAGGGCCAAATAGAAACTAGTAGTGGGTTAAATCAAGAATCATCTATTGCTAGAGCGGGTGACACTCGTTGGGGTTCCCACTTTAGGACTCTCACTAGTTTGACGACTTTGTATGGTGCCATTATTGGGGTACTTGAAGAAGTTGGAAATGACACGTCATTTGAAAAATATGGTGAAACTATGCTTTTGTTAGATGTGCTTCAATCATTTGATTTTATCTTCATGTTATATATGATGGTTGAGATTTTAGGATTTACAAATGATTTGAGTGTAGCGTTACAAAAGCGTGATCAAGATCTTTTGAATGCTTTGTCACTTGTCAATGCTACCAAACAAGAATTACAAGAAATGAGGAACGATGGATGGGAAGAGCTTATTTCTAAGGTGTCATACCCCAAAATTTGCCTAGGTCATTTTTCACAAACAAAATCAAATCAAAAGACAGAGCTCCAAAACACACCCTCCTATACAAAAGCTCTGAACTAGGGTTTGATTAATTCAATGGAAAATCATTGAATCAATGGCTCAAGATGGTCCCATAGGGTCACCAACATCCCAAAGCATCTCCATATAAAGGTTCAAGTCAAACAGAGCAAACTTAGTCCCTCAAATCATGATTAGGTCAACAGTCGACTCTCAAGGGCAAAACAGTCATTTCAAGCCAAAATACAGTCAAAGTTCCAGATACTTGGTCAACAACATCCTCATAACCCTAAAATCATCATTTGATCAAGGGTTGATCATGATGATGCAAGGAAAGATCAGAAAAGTCAAAAGGCAAAAGTTACTATTTTGGGCGTGAACAGAAAAAGTCAACTGAACTTTGACCGGCCATAACTTTCACATGGAACATCAGAATTTTCCCATCCAAAGCTCAATTTGAAGGAAATCGAATTTTCTACAATTTTGTCTCTCACATGCCAAGGCCAAAAATGCTTCATTTGAGAGATACGAGCTAATACATTATAGGTCCCTCTAAAGGATCGCGAAAAAGTCATTTTTTCTCAAAGCTCATAACATGAACATGGTAGACTCAATCGAGATGAAACCAAAAAGAGCCTATAAAGGACTCTTTAAGCTTTCTAAAAAGTCTAATAACACCTTCATATGACAAGTTTTTGATTGACTTATGGCTTGCGCAAGTGGGGCAATTTTTGAGAAATTCACATGAATCAAATAGAAGAATTTTGAGTTTTTGAATCAATGGGTCTACTATATGGATTCAAGACTTGTCCATGGGCTTTAAAATGATATTTAAACTAATTATTTTATGTTTATAATATTTATCTTATTTATTTGAATTTTAATTCATTTAAATAATTGAATAAATCATTATAAAATAAGGAAAAATAGTTTTAATCAAAGACTTGATCTCCAATCAATTTTAATCAGTCAAGAGGGCCCAAATACTCATTCATGCAGGTCCAAATTTTCGTTCACAAGGCTATGGAGAGGTTTTGTCCAAATGGAGGAAGAAAATATAAAATTTTCAATCAAGTTTCTTTCTCTCAAAAGACCTAAAGCCCAAGCCTTTTTTGGTTGCCCTAATTCACCCATATATATTCACACAACATGTGCAGCAAGGGGGGACGAAAATCAGGGGAGGAGAGGAGAGACTAGGGTTCAAGAAGTACAAAACATTCAAAAGAGGAAAAAACTTGCATCTCTTGTTGCAAGCAACTACAAGGGCAAACGAACACCCCATTCAACTTCCAAGGGACCATAAGGTAGGTTCAGGTAATCTTCATGCATCGATCATGTCCAAGAATCGCATGCCATGATCGTTAACTCCATGCCTATTCTTGAATTTTCGTATCCTATGTTTCGTTTTGTTTTAATGTGAACTAATCATTATTTTGAGTTCCTGAAGTCATTTAGAGGGCGTTTGAATCATGGTGCTGGAATTTTAACGTGCCAAACGAACCTCACCATGGTTAGGGTTTCAAAGAGTGGAGCTTTCGTTCTCCATATGCAGGCCGTCTTAGATGATTATGGCGACACCATTAAACTCCCCATATGCATTTTAGTGGGTCTGGGTAATTGTTGTTTTGGTTGTGTTATTTATTCGCAGGTTTCATAAATGACAGCCATGGCTATGACGACCCTAGCAAAATTCGCAAGTAAATCTCTAGCAAATTCCACAAGGAAATCCGCAGGAAAGAATGAAGAAGATGATGAACAGGATCATAGAACTCCTCAGCGTGCGTGGATGATCGTGGTTGGTTAGTCAACCAATTCAAAGCCTCCCTTCCTCTCTCTCCTCACGCGTGGATCGATGCCATTAGCTAGTCAAAGTTTCAACATTATCTCTCCAATCCTCACTGGCTTACGCAGAGAAACATGGGGCCCATGCTGACTTTTGCTTTTTGAACGTTTACCATTTATTATTTTTAATATAATTGGATTAGTTTGCATTTGATTAACAGAACAGTAGTGCAGCACATGTGGTTAGAGGGGTTTGTTGGCAACCAAGCTGACCTGGGTTCTATCCCAGCGTCAGACATTTAATTTTCACCCTTTGTTTATTTGTACCAGTCTGCAGATCAAATATTCCTCGTTCCACGCGTCTCTACGATACACCCTCATCCAGAAGCCATTAGATCACAAGCTGCTGAGATCTGACGCTCATGAATTGAAGGTGCATATCATGGACTCCTCTATCAACCACGCAGAATCCCACGCCCAGCTGAGTTTTCTAACTTTTATTTTTTTTACTTTTTTTTAATTATATAATTATTCTTTTATTTGTTCTTCTTTATTTCCTTTTCCCTTTTTTTATTTAAATACTTTTTCTAAATCTCTTTTAATGTTTAATAAAATTAATATTTTTTCATGTGATTATTTATTTTATTTATCGAAAACTCGAATTTTCTTATAATATTTAAACGTAATTATTTTTCTTAGTTTTTAAGCTAATAATTATTTTTGGGGCAACAATTTTAGTTTTGGGCTGATTAATTTATTTTATGCCTGCAAATCCTGATTTTAACATGACAATTAATCACTGTTGGTAGGTGGCTTCCACTAACCATATTTTAGCCTTACGAACCTTTTTAGGTCACAATAAGTTTTCTTGGGTTTGAAAACCTTTCAGGGTTTGTAAACCTCTTTAGAGTATGTAGATCATTCATACACTAACCTTTTTCTATTTTTGTTCAAATTTTCAGGACTGATCAAGATTCTTCCGACTACGCGCCATGCCAATCAAGAAGCTAAGTTTCTAAACTTTTCTTTTCTTATTTTTATTATTTATTTTTATTAAATATTATTTTTGTTGTTTTACCCTGAATTAGCCATACACTCACATGCTTCTTTTTTCTCTTGTCAATTCTTTAATGGTCAGGGTCAATGCTTCTTAAAACTTCAAGGCAAACCTCTGCCCATCAATCTTCATCAATCGAAGCTAAAGGTTTGTCGAGTCGCCAAAGCTACGAGTCCGGTAACTCCAAACCTTACTTTTTATTACTTGTGTCAAACCCTATTAAGGGATCCGCTGGTTTCATTGTCCCCTTCCCCTATTATTATGTAACTGTTTACTGGTTGTATTGATTGGCCTTGAAGGCACTTAAACTGTGATGTTATATTATTATATTACTGCGTGGTTAGTAATTTAGGGAGTGCAAACCATGAACTGAACATAGATCACCTAACTATAAGATAAATATTATCTGAACATAACCACATGATTGGTACACACACTCACCTTTAGGGTAACCTCTTCTGTTGCCTTGTTGCCTGTTGCCTCTAATTGTACTAAATAGTCAAAGTCCCTCGATTCCGAGGATACCTAAAGCCAAACAAACGTTGCCCTAAGTTCATTATCATCAATTCTGTCCCTCGAAGCTGCCTCGGTAAAAACATGATGATTGTCCCAACTGCTAAGGTATCCTCGCATGATGCCTAAAAAGATTAATGACTATTCTGATCCTTGCCTTAGACTACCCGCCCTTCTATGGCATGGGACAGTCTTATGGCAAAGGATGCTTCGATGACCCTTCAACCTCCAAACGAAAGGCTTCCTGCCCTCTTATGGCAAGGATAGACCCTTTCATTCTGAAAGGCAAAAAGAGACCTATCATCTGAGTTTAAGGTAATTGCCCCTAATTGCCTTGCAATGCTCAAACCTTTTTATTATATTCTTTTTCATAATTTTTCAAAAGGGCAACGCTTATTCACAAGCTAAAGTCCCTATCTTTTTCATCTACATTTTCTAAACAAACGAGCAAGCAAAGCAATTAAGAGCCCATGGAAAACCATGGATGCAAAGGGTGCCTTACACCTTCCCTTTGCATAAATTACCCCCCGAACTCAGAATCTTTAAAAGGTATTTTTCTGTTCTTTTAGCCTTTCCTAAAATTGGATAAAATAAAAGTCGGTGGCGACTCATGCTTAACCGCGACATTTCGATCGATAAAAAGTCAGTTCACCGTATTACATAAGGTTATGGAAATTTGCAATGAGCTTGACATTGATATGCCTGACATGGATGCATCATATGTGCAAGGGAAGAAACCTAGGCTACATGCTACAACTTCTAGTGTTTCTAATTTGCACCATTATAAGAACGATTGTTTGTTTAATGTTTTAGATTTGCAGTTGCACGAGCTCAATGCTAGGTTTGATGAAGAGAATAGTGAACTTTTATAATGTGTTTCATGTTTTAGTCCTTCATTGTCATTTGTATCTTTTGATGTGAAAAAGTTATTAAGGATGGTTGGACTTTATCCAAATGATTTTGCGGATGTACCAGAAGTGGTGATGCAACATCAACTTCAAAATTATGTTAGAAATGTTTGATGTGACCCAAAATTTGAGTGTTTAAAAGGACTTTCAGATCTTTGTGCAAAACTTGTGGAAACAAATAAGTGCAACACATTTGATATGGTTTATAAGCTTTTGAAATTGGCTTTAGTCTTGCCGGTAGCAACTGCAAGTGTGGAACGTGTTTTTTCAGCTATGAAGTTTGTGAAGAGTCAATTATGTAACAAAATGAGTGACTAGTGGTAAAATGACCGTCTTGCAACTTTTATAAAAAGAGGTGTTCTTGGAATAATTAATAATGATGTTATTTTAGCTCATTTTCAAGAAATGAATGATGGACGATTTTCATTGTAATGTATTGCATTAAACAATATTATTATTCATTTTTAATATGATTTAGTTCGTACTTTCGTTTATATTTTGTCACACCAATATATATTGTCTGGATCCGCCCCTGATTATGATATTCCTAACACGCCCTTACTAACTCCACCTCATATTATCTCCTTTATTTTATTTTATTTAAATTATAATGCTAATTATAACTATATTGTTTTATTATTCTAACTAATACGTTAATTCCACCACCCCACACATATATCAACATAAGCATCACACGTCACATAAACATCGTATATACTCATCGATAAATTACAATGTCTCATATAATCACCTCAAAACAATAGATTAAATAATTAAATCTAATTATTGGGGTGTTACGAAATGTACCAGCCGAAGATGTGGACGTTTTAATTATTATGTCTGAGTCTGTACGCCACTCTCTATGAGAGTTGGTATGTGCGAGCCTTTCGAATATCATGTTGATATGAGCGTATGACTGATGTTTAGAGTTGTAATTCTCTATTTTTTTCATTCTTAAGCTTTTAAGCATAGAATGTTTATTGTTCTTGGAGGAAGCTTTTAAGCAACTCTAAGTATTGTTCTTAGTCAATAGTCTTGGCTAGGTATTGTCATGGAAATGCGTCTTCCTATTTTATTATAAGTGTTTAAACGTATCCAATCACTGTCTGTGATTAAAGGGGAGTTGAGGAGGACTTCATACCTAGGCGAGTCTTAGATAGAAAGTTAGCACGAGTAGTGATTAAGTGATAAGGCAGTAAATTGGAGGTTGTTTATGTGTGAATCAGAGGTTGTTTGCATAATACTTTGAATTAATACTATTATAGTGGATATTATCCCTGGCTTGGTAGCCCCCATAGTAGGTATTGTTATATACCAAATTGGGTTAACAATTCTGTGTGTTGTTTACTTTTCAGTAACGTTTATGTATGTTTATACCTCACCTATGTGTTTTGTTCATATTAGATGTCTAGACATGACATAGGACACCTGAAGTTTGATATATCAGAATTTCATATGTGATTAACTTGTTGTTTCTCATTCTAAGACCTCCCTCGTATTCCACGTGACTACAGAATGTTGGATCGAGGTTATTGGGATATATGGGTCTTATGCTACTTTACTTATGGCAGTTCATAGTCACTCAATAACAAGACTTGCAAGGCCTAAGTGTTATAGGGTATGGTAATACGTAAATACAACAATTCCCTAAACATGAGATATGTAAAGGCAAAGTGGTAGAGGGAGCGAACTTGCTCGAAGATGATACGACACATGATGGTTAGCACTCCAAGGTCAAACCAGTCACGACCTTGTGATGGAATTGCTTTGTATCTTATCAAACTATTCAAAATTAAAGACTACCCATATTTCTCCTTAAGAGTTATTGGTTGGAATGATTTCATCGATCATGTTTTATTTATCTAGACCGTCGATCTCACACATAAATCAGATTTACTAATTTTTTGACAACACATGGTGCACTGGCACGAAAACCAAACAGTTGGAAATTTGTCAATGGTTGTGAACACCTTTGTTCACATATATACATGTCCTCTCATTCCAATATCTTTACCATTTAATTATCATCACTTCACACCCTTTATAGCAAATTCATTATCTCTTATAGTATAACTTCATAAGTATTGCCTTTTATCATCTTTTAAATTCATTATACTCTTGTAAATGATTTTAATTATAAATTATGATAAAATAGAAATATAATTAAAGCCATAAATTATAAGGAGATAAACCACTTGCAGCATCAAGGTATTGAGAACTCGATACGAATGTATGAGGAGTATCAATTGGGATATGCCTAAGAAAAATTACATTGGAAGCGATTTGATGAGTAGTAATAATAGTAGTTCCGATAATGATTGAAGTAGGGATGGTGAAATTATTTTGGGATCTTTTTTCCCATGCTCACCGAGAAAGAATATTAAGTTGGTGATGGCTTCAATTTTCCATTCTTAGGTTCAACAAGATTCTTCCCGTTTGATGGTTTTAACACCTTACATGCATATGGAGACTCTGGCTTTAGTTCTGCCACATTGACCTCATTCTCATTGACGTAGTCGTCGACCAAGTCTAAAGTATATTCCTCTGTATTGACATGTGTAATTTCTCTTTTTGATTGTACTTAGATGTTATGGTTTTCTCAACTTTCAAGCGCTCGGCCTGGCAAACCCTGTCATCCAACTACGTCATATTCCTAAGGTATTAAGTATCAACCTTTTTCCTAATGGAATGGTCTAGGACTCCAGTGAACATTTTAACCAATTTATGCTCATGGACTTGAGTAAAGCATCTCGCTTTAAGAAGTATAAACATGTTGAGGTAGTCATCTATCGACTCAGGCATTTTTTGCCTGATGCTGGCCAATTCCTTAAGACTAATCTTCGATTGACCCGTATAAAACTGCTTATGGAAAACTCTCTCCAATTGGATCCAATTTTGTATAGAGTAAGGAGTTAGAGTTGCGAACTAGGTAAAGGTGTTCTTTATCAAAGAACTAGGGAATTATTTCATTTTCAAATATTCGTTGTTGGCAATGTCGTCATCTTCATTTTGGAACTTGTCTATGTGTTTGAAAGTTGTCTCATTTGTGTCACCAACGAACTTGGTAAATTTAGGGACTTTCCATCCCGTAGGTAATTTTGTTTGTCGAATGTATTCAGGTAGATGGGAAATATACTTAGGCCTGTGAAGGCCAATGTTAAGACCGCTTTAGGCTAACACTTGTTCGACCATATTTGCAATATCGTTGCGCTCCATATATTATTATGTTGAACGTTTCTCAGGACCTGATCAACATCATGATTCCTTTATACCATCATTGGTCTAGGGTTATAGTTCCCTATATACTCTTCATCCTCTCTTTGTCCAATGGGTTCCTGGGGTTAAAATCCTATAGGTTGCCCTTGGTTAACATAACTTGTCTTATTATTAGGCGTATCAACTTGTCTTACATTTGATATTTGGGGTGTTAGTCGAGGTAGAACCGAAGGAGCACCAAAGAAATTGGCAATCTGACTCATTTGGTTAGCCAATAACTCGTAACGGGGTTAAATATGGTGTCCATTTGTTGAGTAAGGTTATTCACCAACTGAATGTTACCTTTGTCCATTTGTTCCCTTGTGTTGGCTCTCCTTTAATTCTGGTCCATGTGAGCTATTCAGAGTAGTATTCCCACCCCACTTGCTATTCAAAGTTTTCCCCTCCAATATTCTCATGGTAGATTTATTAACCTAACCGGAACCCTAGCATGCAGATGTTTTCGATAGCTATTGTTAAAATTCGGTTATCATTTGAATATTTTTAAAACACCTAGTTTTAGGTTCAAAGTTCATAAAGAACCACATAAACAACTTATCCCTTTTAGATGTACCTCCAAATTCCAGATAGCCCGTACAAAACACTTAGACTCCAAATAGACCCATATACCCATACCTAGGGTTGTTAAAGGTATAGTTCTGACTTGAAACTGAATCGAACCATCATAAAAGGTTACCCGAACCGATCAAAACCGTTTCAATTTGCTTTGAACCAAACCGAACCAAAATTATTGGTTTAGTATATCGGTTCAGAATTTTAAACTGTATTAAACTATTATAAGACAATTTTTTCTAAACGGAATCATTTGTTGATAAAACTAAACCATTTGTTAACAAAACCAAACGATATACTTATTTTTGATAAAAAAATATTTTAAAATTGTAACAATTAAATATATAAAAAATAAAACAACCCATATAATAACCCAATAAATTACAAATCAAGAACTACATTAAAACAATTGAAGCATGATTACACTAATCAAACATAAACTTTTGATTTAGAATACTTCATTTAAATTATACCTTACTAGTTGGTACACCCGTGCCATGCACGGGTTTATTTATATAATTGATAAAATAAATAAATTGTATTTTAAACATAAATTTAACATATTCCCGTATGATAAATAAATTGTATTATTTATATATAAATTTAACAAAAAGTATTAATAATTTAAATAGATATTATAGAAAATAATTATTTATCTATATAAATAATATGATAATTTTATTGATGAAAGTTTATTCTAAAAATTGATTAAAAGATAAATATAAAAGTATCATAAAAACACATAAGTAAAATGAAAAAGGAAAAAAATAGCATAGCAACCATATAACATAAAATAAAAACGTGTGTATGACAAATAATACAACAATGATTTTTACTAAGAAAAAATTGGTTAAGATCTAAAACTTGAAACCATCGCTGGCCTTCAAAATAAAAGAAGAAATTATGAATTAAATCATAAATCTAAAATCATAGTTGAAAGAAAAATAAAATATATTAAATTACAAATTTCAAACCATCATTGACCTCTAAATAATATGATTTCTCTATCCATGACATATTTATATCTACAGAAATAAAAATCACTACATGTTAATATATCTGCATACAAAATTAAAAGAAAATATAAGTTAAAACATAAAAACAAACAGGTAAAAATCTCATATTTCTATCTTATAATAAAAATAAAAATTAATTAAATTATAAAAAAACCTTTGAAACCCACTTTCTACCCCATGTTTTTTATAACTTATTTTTATTATTTGTATACTTCAAGATATAAAATTTAAACAAAAAACAAATATATATAAAATAAAATATATTATTAAGTTAGAATACAATGTAATTTTTTTTTATATAAAATTAAAACAAAATTTAAGAGAGAAAGAAGAGTAGGATATGACCTTAAAAGTAATCACAAATAGCCTACCTATTTTAATTTTGTGTCATTTTACATATAATATACATATCAGTTTTGTCTATGGCAATACGTAAGAATTTATTAACCAAATTATTGATTATAGAAAAATATCAATTATAAATAAACATATCAAATATATAGATCAAATAAGAGAGAAGTGTGTGAATAAGATGAAGAAGAATCTCAACATAGCCTTAATACTATAAATGTCAACATTGACGATTGAAGTCATAGTTGCACAAAATAAGTTGAAAACAATTTTTAAAAAATAAAACATATTTAAAAACTACATGGGTTGAAGTCATAGTTGCACAAAATAAGTTGAAAACAATTTTTAAAAAATAAAACATATTTAAAAACTACATGCATAAGTTAGAATACAACGTGAAATACATAAAAAGTATTGAACAATAAATACATAAAAAATACTGAACAATAAATACCTCAAATCTATGTGTAATTTCTCCATTCATCTAATATTCATACCTGCAAAAATGAAATAAGAAGAAATTTTTGAATAATTAAAATTAATAAAATAGAAAACTAAACAATTTTATGAAGAATATATTGATTCTATGTGTAATTCCTCTAGAAAAGGCAAATGAGAAAAAAGAAATGAAAAAGATGAGCAAATAAGAAAAAAAAAATGAAAAGGAGAGAAAGAACAAGAGACATGAAGTGTTTCAGGTCAACCATTATAAAGTATATTTGCTTATGAACCAATTTTTTTACAATTTTTTTAAAAAAGGAAACAACAATATTTATAGAAGTTGTACATAGCATGTGGTAATTTTAGGAATGTGAAATTGAATCAAACATAAGGTGGTTATTTTGCTAGTGGGATGATGATGAAGTAGTGGGTTATTTAAGTAAGTTAATTTTTATTAATTTATTATTTATAATTGAAAAATGTGGAGTGTATTAAAAATGTGAAGTAAGTAGTGGGTTATTTAAAGCATATTTGCTTATGAACCAAATTTTTTACAATTTTTTTAAAAAAAGAAACAACAATATTTATAGAAGTTGCACATAGCATTTGGTAATTTAGGTACGTGGAATTGAATCAAACATTAACTAATTTATTATTTATTTTATTAAATTATTATTATTAATATTTACCTTTTTATTTAATTAATTAATTAATTAATTATTAAAGATTTTGGCGGGAAATTTTGGTGGGAAGAACTTATAGGATTATAATTTAGTATGATATGATGATATGTTTAAATACATTATACAGGCGTGGTTAAGAGATCTGATTAGATAGGTGAGTTACATGATTCATGATACACATCAAGTTGCAAAAAGAGAAGGATTTGCCGAAGCATTGTAAATGGAACTTTAAATAATTCCAAACGACGCTCCAATGCATCAAGATTCTTATTCAATGATGTTATATGTTATAGTATTTAAGTTCATATATTTTATATGTGATAGTTGGCTTTTTGTATTTAAGTAATTTTATTGGAATTTAGTTTAGACAGTTCTACAGTTTTTAGTTTATTAAGTTTGAGTTTGGTTTATTGCTTATTAAAGAATCATCAGTAAAATACATGTTTGATTCACTAACTAAATATATAATGGTTCAATTATTTTTACTTCAGTTCGATTTGGTTAAGCGGTTTAGTTTGATTCATATGTTTTTTTTACCAACTCTACCCATACCTTTTTCAACTTATTCTCGATTTCCTCTGAAATGAGTGTTTTGTCTCCCTTTCCCGTAATAATCTTACCATGTAGATTGTGTATGCATTCCTCCAAGCCCCTTCATATTCTTTCTGCGAGATTTGAATGAAGAGTAAATCCTCTTTCATGCAAATTTGCAATTGCTGAATCTGTTTGTCTAAACTCTTGAACACAAGATTTTTTCGCCTAAACCTTAGTGGTTTCTTCCGTGCGTGGCAGGTGTTGTTGTAACATGTTTTCAGGTGAATTTTGGAAATCAATGCATTGACTTATATACAGTAATGGCGCCAACGACATTAGGGCTATTGTGATCAACCCTTCTACGAACTATGCGTTAAGAGATTTTATCATAATAAAATTATTCTGTGACTTATTTCTCATTTTTTACTAAAAAAACATGATTATAACAAAAAATAAAAATTAATTTTTTTTCACCAAAATCTAGCACAATAACAAAATACTTATCAACAACATCAGAAATAATTTTAACAAACAAAACCAATAAGCATGTAGCATAATAAAAAATTGTACAAATAAAATATACATAAATTAGTTAGGTACTCAAATGAAAATAATTGAATCAAGTTAATTTATTTTAATTTTTTATAAGGGTTAAAAATTTAGGTAAAAACTCTTGTTTGTCAAATTATTTTAACTATGTCTTCTCTATTTTTCATCGATTTCCCTTAAACTTAACAATAAATTAAATCTATCATATTTTTCAGATATCTACTCTCTTGTCACAACCAAACATAGTATAATTGAATCAAAAATATTTCAAATAATATAAATATTTTAACTTATACTATACTTACATAAATATTTCAAAAGTTTAATGGAAAAAAAAAAAGGTAAGAGAGAGCGATATTATAAGAGGGAAAAATCCAAAGTTGAAATCGAAACTGAAACCCTAAGCCGCGGGAAAAATCGAAGGCATTATTGGCGGGAAACAAAAATCAACACCACAATCCCTTTTTCTAATTTATATTAACTTCATTTTCTCAAATCGTTCTCACTCCAGCAGTTACTCTTCTCTCTCGTTTTCCGATTTCTCTTTCTAGGGTTTCAAAAATGTTCTCCAGCTCCCAATTCGATTCCTCCAACGCCTTCTCCGGCGGCGGATTCACGTCCTCGCAACTCAATGAAACTTCTCCGGCACCGACTAAGGTAAGCTATCTTTCTCATTTCGCTCGAAGGAAAATCAACCGCGTTTTGCTTTATACTGTATCAATTCGCTGAGTTTCGTGTTTATGTTGTTTGTTTTCTTCTTTGTAGAGCCGCGATTCTCAGGGTTTGATTCCGGTTACAGTGAAGCAGATCAGTGAAGCAGATCAATCTGGTGATGAAAAGTCCAATTTCGCAATCAACGGTGTCGATCTCACAAATGTACGGTTAATTTTTTTTAATTGAAGTTATTTTAGTGTTTTATACTTGCTTAATTTGTTAGTTTACTGGTTGTGAGTTGTGATACAATATTAGTGAATTGCGTTTTTTCCGTTACTTTGTATATGATATAGTTTTCATGAATATGTGATAGTACAAAAATCACGCTGCTAGCTTTTAAACTATGCGATTTACATCAAATAATTATGTATTTTGGTTCAGGTGACCTTGGTTGGAATGGTGTATGAGAAAGCTGAGAGGAACACTGATGTTAATTTTGTTTTGGATGATGGAACTGGGCGGATCAAATGCCGAAGATGGTATGCTATGTTGTTTTTAAGAGTTATTTAGGAGAGATTTCTTTACACCTGTTGTGTAAACTAGACTGAATTTTGGTTTTGTTTGTTTAATTAGGGTTAATGAGTCTTTTGACACAAAGGAAATGGAGGAAGTATTGTAAGTTCTTAACTATAGATGCAAATGATATTGATCTGGGAGTTTGAGGATGTTGTATTTCTTACATTCTCTGATTATTCAATGACAGGAATGGCATGTATGTTCGTGTTTATGGGAACTTGAAAAGCTTTCAAGGTGTAAGGCAGCTTGGCGCCTTCTCTGTCAGGCATGTTGGCCAGACCCATTTTTATGTCAATAAATTTTGCCATGGCTGTTTATTAACTTTTAGATTCAGTTGATTTGTTTTTCTCTTCTGAATATTTATAGCACATATTTCCTTTCACTACTATCTCAAGGAAGTTATTCACAAGTTGACAGCCTTTTTTTTGCATCATCACCTAAGCTATGTTGTATTGTGGACTGGCTAGTTCTAGATCGTTTTTGTGGTTTGGAGTGTAGATCAGTTTCCAACTTTTTGGGTGCTTGATATTATATGGTTGGTAATTGGTAGGCAATTGTGTATCCTGAGTGTTAGATATTTGGGTTTGGTTTTATTTGGATTCATTCTAATTATGAGTTACTGTACCATTAACTGAAGCATGTTAATTCTATACCTTGTCTCTCATCTGCACCCCTGTGTGATAATCCTGTGTAGGCAAAATTATAATTTGTGTTTTCTTTGATTGGTTGTTAGAGTATAACCACTATGTATAAATGGATGTGTAATAGGAGCAAATTGGATGGTGGTTACAGTTACAAGATAGACCCTACAGTAATTCAGCCTTAGGCTTACAGCTAAAACCAATGAACACAATCAGATATACCTTGATTATTGACTACATCTAATGGTTTAGAGCACCATCACTGACTTGGTTCTGATGTTGAGCTTTTGCATTTTTGATTTGATCCTGTAGCTTGGGAGCCATTACAAATCTGCATTCTGGGTGATCTGTGGTGTGGCATTTGCCTCTAGTGTTGTTTCTTGCCTGTTTTAAGAGGTTTCATTAATGGGTTTATTGTAGGTTCTTATTAGATATTTGTTTGTTTCTTCTATCAATCCATTCTACTGTGTATGATTAGTATAACCTATAGAAGAAAAGAGAAGAGAACAAAGGGAATGTTGATCTGCCAGGGTTCTTTAGTATTGTGAAAATTCATGTTAGGGAATACAAGTTGGGGAATACAAAGAGATAGTGAATATGCATGTGTATTCCGTTAAAGACTAGGCTACCCTGAAGTAGATTAAATAATAAAAGCATAAAAACCTATTTTTCCATTAAGCATATCATCTAGTGCTCTCTGTTATTGGTTATTAAGATGTATATGTATGTTTGGTATCTGCGGTTTTGTCAGGTTCAAATGTTTGACTGATCTGGTCATAAGAAAATTATGTACTTCATTGATGTTTATCTGAATCACATGTTCTATTTTTTTCTCCTTTCTAGTCAGTCTGAACAAACTTTAACAATGTGCTATAAATAATTGCACTTGACAGAATATTTGTATTATGTTTGCATTATTTAATCTGCTGTCAGACTATATGTTTTGGCCAAATCATCAGTTTAATTTCAAGCTCACCAAAGTTTAGAGTTAAATAGGTCAAATATTTAACTCGAGTGTTTAATCATGCCAAGAACATCAATTGACACCTCTAGATTGCATTACATGTACTATTGTGCTTCTTATGTTTCACTATGTGAAAGCATCTTTTATTTGTCTAATTGACCGTTTTAATCATGTCTATTTCATACTTGTGGTTTTTCACAGGCCTGTGACAAATTTTGATGAGATCCCTTTTCACTTCATCGATTGCATACATAACCATCTCCGTACCAAAGTTAAGGTACATGTAGTTTTTGTATTTTATCAGAATATTTTTAGTTACTCCTATATTATTGTATGCAAATTTATGGCAGTGGATACTGCATTAAATTTCAGGAAAATAAGAAAAATCTTTATAACCCATTTGTAAGATCATGGAAGTGTAGACTATTGCATGTTAACATGTGTTCAAGTATTGAGCCTTGCTTAAGTTGGCAAACATGCGATTTAACTTAATGCCTTGCTTTTATTTTTTGGATTATAGTTGGAAGGAACCCCTTCTGCATATCCTCCATCAAACACATCTATGAACACTACTGTCAAAAGTGCATTGAATGGATCTCAGGCACAATCCAATCCGGTATGATATTTGATGTAAGTCACTTTTTTTTTTGTATGATTGAATTGCTGATATAATATTTCCAACCTCAGGGATATACACAATATAGCACTGATGGACTCAAGGATTGTGATAAATTAGTGATTGACTACCTGCAGCAGCATTCAAGCATGTGAGTGATTATAATTCAGAAAACATTAGTCTTATGTATTACCTTTCATTAATGGTTTCAAGTAGGATATCTATTCCTGATCTTTCAACTATATTTTACACATGCAACTTTTTATCTTATGCTGAGAAATGTTGAATTTGGTTTTAAATTGCAGGTTAGATGAAAGGGGAATCCATGTTGACGAACTAGCAAGAGAGCTCAAGCTTCCATTGGACAGGATCAAGTAAGTTCTCTTATTTTTATATTGTCTTGTTATTGTTACACACAGCATTTGCTTATGATTTAAACTAAAACCTGTTCATGATGCCAGGTTGTCTGTAAAAGCTCTTGAAGATGATGGTCTGGTATACTCCACCATAGATGACTCCCACTACAAACAAGCTTGATCTTTTCTGTCATCGAATGAATATAGCTGAGGATTGTGCTGGTATAATACAAGTACCACCAGTGATATCGGTGTTGATTTGTTTTGATTCATAGGTTGATGTAGATATTTTCTGGATCATTATATCTATTATATGCTAAAAGACCGTATGAATCTTGTTTGTTAACTAAACTACCGAACACCTTAAATGATCTTAAGTCTGAATTAAAAATTTAACATCTATTTCTTGAATTCTTCAACATAATTTTACATTGTCACTCCATATTCTAAAGATAAATGGTTGCAATAGATAAAATAAATTAGGAACAGAGAAATGTTTTATTTCTTTTTAATAAAATAAAATAAAATGTTCTGATCTTAGTATTATGTTAATTCCAAAATTAATTCAAAATTATTTGGTTAAAGAGATGTGAATATCTTTGTCAAGATAACGGGACCGAAAATAAAATTCTGTGAGGCTACTGGATGAGAGTTCGTTTTCAGAAAATGGAGGATTCCACAGAAAAGAACGTGTCAACCAAGGCTAAGCAGAAGGGATCAGTGACCACCTTTCACAATCATTCTCACGTGAATCCCATGTCGACTCTAATTGACTCTACCATTGCATGATGATAATTAAAGGTACGACGGCTGTCGGCTGCAAATACTTTTCACTCAGTCAACTTTTACATGTTTATCTCTGTCCCTTTCGCAACTATACTATTGTCGCAAACTATTCTGGCTGTCTGAGGTTATCCACTGTAGACTTGCCATTCCCTTTGTTTTCGGTACACTTCACCACACAGATTCTAAATAAACTTCCCCACACAGATTCTAAATAATTATAGGCTCTTGATGCAAAATCCAATGATTCACAATGCATTGAGAAAAGTCAGATATTTTTCAGTGTCCTAAGTTACTAACTTTGCAGTCATTTTGGATGCTGAGAATCCAATTCTCCCTTCGAGAGGCTTCCAACATTTTTTCACAACTTGCAAACTTTTGAAAACTTCAACAGACTAATACTATTTCTTTTCATATAAAAAAAATTACATAATACTACAAGCGAGAATAAATTATCCTCGTAGAAACACTATTTTTTTTTTTTTTTTAAAACCAACTAGAGATGTTTTCCAAATTTTGAGCATGTTATCATAACTCAATCTTTTAGTCACGAAACCTGCAATAACATTACCTATTCTAAGAGTATGATATACATTCACTTGCCAATTCATGAAAATGGAATCTTTAATACTAACATTAAGAGTTGCATAAATATGGAATCTGTTAATTAGTTGGTAATCAACTCAATAGCTATTTAAGAATTCAAATAGTAGCAGACAACATGGGAATTTCTTAAAAAGCTTCAGGAAATAGCATTTTCCATTCTAGATTAGCCACCCAATATCAAGCCTTTTATCAATGCTTCTTTGACTTCCACAATTTTTATGGCATGTGAATTTCTATCCAATATTGTCTAAATCAATGACATTAGAAGTATCCATAATATAGAGAAGCCCCGTAACACTTCTTTGTAAACAAGGCCCCTTATTTATTCGATAAAGGAATAATAGTTTCATTAAAAACACAAATTAGCATCCATGGCCCTGTAATCTTATTATCCAAGTTACAAAGATCTTCCCAAAATTGATATCTCATACCTAGATTAGAACTTGCATAAACACCAGTTATTTTGTCCTAAGGAGATGCTGATTGTGACAACAGACTTGTTGACTTCAACAACAGTCACTACTACCAAATTGTGGCCAATCTGCATAAGGATCCAAATCCCACCTGCATGACTCTAAGAAATTGATATAACTATCTCCGAAAGGCCTTGGTTAATCCAAAACATTTTGAGTTTTTCAAAAGGAGAACATGTTTCTACAATAACAATGAAAGTAGGTTACTTATTTCTAATACTTTCAAGTATCTTTTGATATTAGGAATATTGGCTCCTCTTAAATTACAAGAGAAACATATAAACATAATTTTAAGCTATCATTAATACACTAGGAATATGCAAGGGATCCATATAGGCTAGGTTCCCAATATTGGATTTTTTGAGTTTCAGGGACATCTTCTAATTGAATACCATATAATACCCTTATTTGTAGCGGCATTCTCATCAATTCACACTTCTATTTTAGGTGATTAGAATTGGTTTTATGTGTTTTTAAGTAATCAGTATTCCCTCCCTCTGTTTCTTTTTAAATGTCATTTTAGCAAAAAATTCTTCAACCAAGATAGTGGATTATTAGAGTTGTTTTTTCTATTATGCCCTAATTTATTTTCTCTTTCCAAATAAATTTAATAATCACTATCTTTTTTTAATGACTAATTAAGGAATTTATTGAGAAAGTAAGGGTATGATTGACAAATTATAACATTAAACTATAAAACAACACTTAAATAAAAACAAAAAATTTCTTCTAAAACGACACTTAAAAAAAAAAAGAGGGAGTAATGTTTTATAGCGGAGCACATTAGATGTTCCATCTTTGGATTTCGCTTGTTTTTGCGGTAGAAAATTAACCAATATGATGATTGGTGTCACAATATATCTTAATAGTCTAGCAAATTTAATGTTAAAAGATGTTGATTAACATTGTCATATCTAAAACAAACACTGTATTTGAGAAGATTCTAAAAGTTGGATTAAGCTTGGGGTATAAGTAGATAAAATAAGTTAAATTCTGTATTTGAGAAGATTCTATAAGTTGGATGAAACTTGGGTATAAGTAGCAAAAATAAGTTAAATTCTATTAGTTGGATATGTTTGACGTATTTTATGATCAGACAAAAAGTTGAATAGAATAAAAATGGAAGGAATTTGAAACTAGTTCGATGATTAGTTCAACAGATCTATACATGAGAAATTTGGTTCGACATATAAGTCGCAGAAAAGTGATCGAAGTTCCTAAAGATGCAGTCATGAGAATGAATTTAGTGAAATATTCTGTGAAATTGAAGATGAGTTCAACCGGGAGATTCAAAATCAGACTAAGCAACTTTTTGTTGGCCTTATCCACTAGCGAAAGACACGTGGAAACAAGTTAGAGACAAGATGCATGCAAAAACAAACGTGTCGATTGCTAAAGAAAAGACCGTTTGAAACAGTTATTTTGATTTAGTATAAATAAGGGTTCTAACAATAGGATTTGTGTGTTCAATTGTATACAAACTCACAATTACTCAAAGTATCTTGCGTATTGAGAAAAGAGTCACGGAGTGAAATGTACGTATGAAATACCACTTTCTTTTATAAATGCAAAGTCAATTTCATTGAGTTATTTGTTTATGAACTTTATTGTTCTGTCGAAGTCTTTTTATGTTGTTTTTCATTGTTTCAAACCATTTCTACATTGCTTTAACTCTTTACTTTTAAACACAAACTACAACAAACTTTAGAAACTTAGACACATATGTCATAAGATCAAACTAGTCGATCTTGCAAGCAACCAAATCACTATTTGGAACACTAGCGATTGTTTACCAGAATCCAGACTAAACAAATATGTACACACTTATTAACTTACTTTACGAGTAATTAATGAAAATCCCTTTGATTTATCAACGAAAAATGATAAACGTTAGTTTGGACATTTTAACTGTGCATTCACCAAAACAAGTAAAAAATGATCAAAATTTCACCAAAGTAATACAAATAACAAGTCAAAAAACTTTTCCAACATATCATGGTCCGCAAAGCCAAAAACATAGGCGCATTTAGCGAGCAAACAAGCTAACCTCGCTAAGCCAAAAACACAGGCGTACTTAGCGATCAAAGGTGTTTCATGACTTCTGGGTTAAGTTAGTTCAAGGTGAAGTAAGTGTTTGATGGCTAAGCGAGTGTGGACGATGTGCTTAGCGAGCAAAAGCGGTAAGGAAAGTTGCAAGTGAACTGACATTACTTAACAAAGAAGAAAGTAGGCGCACTAAGTGAGCCTGAACGATGCACTTAACACGATTACCCTTCAAACCCTCTAAAAATAGGGGGTGTCTAATAATTCTATTGAGATATATCGATGGATTCTAGGTAGTTCTTAGAGATATTAGGTTCTCACTGTAACACCCCTTTTCTAAATCCCAAATTATAATTAAACATTCATTGAATATTAACATGCATAAAATAAAAAGGGCGTTACATGTTGTTTTCACCACAACGAAAACCCAAAACAAAACACAAACATGCAATGATCACCTTATAACACAATTTGAAACTTCATGCTTTCATACATTATGCATATCACACGCGGAATAATATATCTCAAGCAATTTCAATGAATATATCCCATACTATATATATATATATATATATATATATATATATATATATATATATATATATATATATATGAATTCGACAACTAGGCAACATAGCCTTCAACTTCAAAAATCCAAAATATCATATCAAATACCACAAAGGTAACAATATATAATTATTAAAACATGAGTTCAAATAAACCCCCAAGTGTTACATGATCAGAGCATTTGATTCACTACCTAATCAAAACGATAAATCAAAAACTCCTCGGCTAAATCCTCGGACAAGCTCACTACTCGTCGGAACCTGCACGATGTCACAATGAACATCATTCAAACATAAGGTGAGAATTCACATCATAATGAATACATAATATATGTACAATGAACATAGCATACAATAGCATTATAATTTACACACACTTCATAATTTGAATAAGTTCCACAATTATCACACACACACAAATAAGATTACCACTCAAGCAACCACATCAAATCAAACAATCACATAACACGTAATGCGAATCAAATAATTAATGTGACTCAAATGCATGTGGTACCGTGTGAGTATCAAGCTCACCTCTCCCGATCGAAACCAGAGCCGCACTTCCGATCCGGACAAGATCAAAGCCCTCAAAATATGAACCTTTAGTTCACCGCTCCCGAATCCACAAAGGAGACAAAGCCACACCTATGTTTCCACACAAGGATAAAAGCCACCCGCTTTTGTTTCCACACAAGGATCAAAGCCACCATGAATGCATGTACAATTATCACCAAATATATGCAATTAATATTATCCATACAATCTAAACATACCGCATACCACAATAATTCACACATTGAATTATCCATCAATTGTACAAAACACATCAAGTAACCATTCACAATAATGCATCCAAATAACATATATTCATTCACACAATTTCATGAATATCATATCACATAATATATCAACAAATGTTATCCACAATTCACCAATTTCACAATAGACATACACATGATTACATGTTATTCACACAACAACATCATAATTAATCCATCAAGTGCTAAACATTCCAATCCTATCATATAGATAATAACATTAGCTTCCTAACGCTTCGAACGACATATAAAAAGGAGTTACGGATCAAAAGTTATGCACATTATAATTTTTTGCAAAATAGGACATTTTTGCTCGACAGAAGAATTGGCTCGCCCGACGCTCCAAGGCAGAAATTTGGTCACCCTCTCGCCCGCTTTTCTCGCCCGACGAAGGCTTATGGGCGAACGCTCGCCCTGCGAAGCAAACAGCTCGCCCGACGCTCCACACCAGAAACAAAAAAATTCTGTGCGTTTCAGCACATTCCAACACCAACCCAATCCGATTTTTGCCAACCAAAACTCATTTAAACATTAATTTATCATATGTTATGGGTTCCTATTTATGTTTCTAATTACGGGTCATCCATATAACACATTAAACATGACAAAATCATAAAATCTCATTGATTCAACTCAAACCCTAACATTATGAAATCCATGAAATAGAGAGAGATGAATACATATTATACCACTACACATTGAATACATATATATTCAAGATAATGAGATTTCTCCCCCTTACCTCAAATCAATTCCTTCTTCTTCTAGATTTCCCCCAATTCCCCTTCTTTCTCCACTCTTCTCTACTATTCTCTTCTTACCAAAATGATTATGTTATGAAAAATGACCTAATCCCCTTACTACTTCCTTTCTCTATAATGGGCTTAGTAACAGTTACTATCCATTATCTCTATTTCCCATCTTAGTCCCACTAACATATAATTTCATTATACTACTAATAGTTTAATCAATCCAATTAGCACAAATTCACAAATAATTAAATAATTAAATAATCATTATATCACATAATAATTAAATAAAATAAATAATTAATAAAAATACCAAATAACATAATTAATAAAATCAGGATGTTACACTCACCACAAATCACAACATGAAAGAATAAGATATGAAACACTGTCAAATGAATCGTCAACAAATGTTGTTTAACTTCTTTCTAATAGGACGTGACTATAAAGTTACGATGAGTAAGAGTAGCTAATTTTTTCTTTTGTCGGGGTTATATATAGTTTTCATAACACTTATATTTTGATCCCGACCATGACATTTTATGTAATTATTTTTAAGTTTTAATAATGATGGATTTTTCATTCTTGTTCCGTCCGGGAACCAGAAATGAATGCAGTTGGAAAATTGATGATCTTGAACGGTAACTATGATCTCCTTTACAATGAGGCGAGGTGGACCTGCATGTTTATCACTCCAACAACTAAGTCAGTTCAAGATTCAAGATGAATGTAGTGAAAAGAGGATATAAGATATTGTACCTTGCTCTTAGCGTGAGAATTGATTTATACCAAGGGTCAAGTGGAGTGGATTTGAGATGGATTGAGCCTTAGTCATTTGAGCCTCGTGCGACAGAGTCGTGGAACAGGCGAGGAAATTCTGTCCTCAGGCCATAATTTTGGCCGAGACACCGGAACCATTTCAGACCGCTCCTAGGGTGACTCAGGAGGGATCCCAATACTTCGGCTCTAGGAGCTTTGACTTTTTTTTCTTTTTCTTTGTATTATTTTATTTATTGCAATGCTTCCCAGGTTTTTTTCCTAGTTGTAAAAACATTTAATGTTTATGAACATATTTTTACCTTGACGATTCAAGTGTTTTTCATCTTAGAGCTTTGCACTTGTCTTTGCTTTATCGTTTTTGTTGTTTACAAATTTTTATAACTCTGGGGCTTTCACTTTTACCTTGCAAAGTTTGTTTGTTTATGTCAAACCACTGACGTTCATCGGTTATGACGTGATATCTGTTTTGGGCGTGAGAACCCTAACTACTTGCTTTATGAAAGAAACAATATATTTTATTGTAATGAAGTGGCTATTGTTCCTTTTTAATTTTCATGCTTTTGTGACTTGAGACTTAGTGTATTGATTAATATTAGCTACCATTTTTGGTTGCTATACTTGCTCGTTGAATTTAGCATTTTCCTTAATAGCATATTGATTTTTTCAATGCGTTTGACGAGTTTCTAGCGTTCCCTATGGCAAATTCAGCGTGATATGGTTGTATCTTTGTACCGTACTTCGCGTTGCAGAGGACCGCTCCGTGGCCAAGGGTAGGATCCCTGTCCTAGCCCCTGAGGCTTAGCTCAGATTGAGGTAGACGTCTTCGGGCTCCACCACCTACGCCTTTCGATGGGCTAGATCCGAGGGAGGGGGGAGTGGTGCGCCAGCTAGGAAGAAATGCGTGTAGTATGCCTCAGATGAGAAGTCATGCAAGGTATGCATTTAAGCCGTATTAGAAACGCAAAAATGCGTTAAGAGAGTATTTGATACGCAATCAAGCATGGAATGCATTTAAGTCGTGTTAGAATCGCAGAAATGCGTTAAGTCTAAATAAAATATGCATTCATGAAAATAATACGATTATGTCGTATCTGAATCGTATAAATGCGTTAGGTCTGTATCAGATACACAATAATGCATTTCATCTTTGTTACCCCTGTCCTGAGCACTCTAAGCCTATGTTAGGGATTTGTCCAAAATCACAATCACCTCGTACGTTTGGAAAAATCTAGACTTTGTTGCTTCAAGAAAACACGGTGGATATAGCAATAAATGCACGGTAACGGTCACAGACTTTGTATCCAAACACACACTAACAGAAAGATAGACAATGAAATAGACTATAGATAAAGAAAGATAATATATATATATATTAATAATGAATTGAATTCGTTACAAAGAAATTGTGAAATAACTAGATAAATAGACCTTCAATGGTGACTCTCTTGTAGACGGAAGCCGTCCCGAGTCTTGATCGCTGTCCTTCCCTAAGACTCTTGAGGGGGTGCACTTCTCTTCTTTTAGATGTCTTCTCTAGTCATACGAAATATTAGAGTGACTCACTTTATATTTACCCTCCTGCATGCCGTTAGGGGGTCAACTTTCTCAGGGTGTAGCTTAAGGACAACAATTGAAGCCTTAAGACCCCGTAATTGCCTTTGTCGAATGCTTCAGCGATGTGATTTTTGCTCATTGGGATCAAACTTCCCGAATCCTTTCCTACTTTGGAGTGGGGATCTACCTCAAGTAACTTACAAGTGGCCGACGGTCTGTCTATAAGTGGTTCGGTCTGGTGGTTGGATTTTCTTAGACACACGAGGAAAGCCTAACGTGGTTGACGTTCCTCACGAGACTGACCTCCTTGACCTATGGAAAAGGATTTTTGATATCCTCCTCGTCTAGTGTTTCTTTGGAACGGTGACACCAATCAAGAATTTGGGACTGCAGCTGGCCGATCTCCATGCAACCAATGTCCGGGGTATTTTTCCTAGAGTAAGCTTGGAGAACCTATGCTCTTCGATCCTACTTGAGGAGACCCCGATGCATCAAGTTGAAATCCTGGGGCATCCATAGGAGACATATGCTTGGAGAACCTATGCTCTTATCACTCTATACTTGTTTGATTGTATATACTTTGACATACATAATGAAACAATAAGTTTTTGGTGCCATTGTCATGGATTGTGTCATTAAACTTTAATTTTTCATTAATTTAGTGAAATAATTCATTTGAGCATTTGATCTATTTCCACCCTCTAATGAAATTACAAGTTGTATTAGAACCCTACACGCACAAGTTAATTTCCCTAGAATATAGAGCAAATCCCGAGCTAGAAAGGATATTCAAAGTTGTAACGAGATTTCAACAAGCTCGTTGATTTGAGACCCATATCCCCAAACAAGAGAAAATTGAAAAAAAGCTTTAAGTAGAACAACAAGAGGAAAAAGAAGTCACAACTAATCAAGATGTCATTGGCGTTGCCAATGACTGTACAAGATACACCAGATATTATGCAATCTTTGCTCTTAATGCCATGAGCAATAGTATAATTAGAAAAGATATCCCTGTCGCACAATTTGAATTCAAGTCTATGATTTTTCGAATGTTGCAAGCCATTCGAGAGTACTTAGGCGCATCGAAAAATGATCCTCTTTAATGAGAAACCATGACATCAATTTGAGGTAAACGACCAAAGAGTGAATATTACCTTGGAGGTCATTTATCTAGAATTAATATCACCACGGATCTTGATGAAATTTGATTTTGTTGAGTTAAGTAAGGCGCAAGACTTAAAATCAAGTAAAAAATAGGTTGACACAAAATTATAAACTTCCATCCAAACCCTAAACTTCGTTTTCAAACAAAAAATAGGACTATACAAAATGTATGTGCATAAGAATGCTATACCCTCTGATGAGATTTATGATACCACCGACTTCAATGATGATGAGTTGTTTTTAACAGTGACTCAATCAAACACTTTACCATCCTATTTTCCATGAAAACCTCCCATACTGAAAGAGGATCATGTTTTACGCTGCCACCATCAAACACTTTACCATGCTATTTTCTACGAAAAACCTTCAATATTGAAAAAGGTTCATTTTTACGTTGACCAGGAAGACTTGGGGACTATAAGATGATATAGGACGAATCATCAATGCGCATAAGTGGAAATTTTTTTGCACACATCCAACGATCCCGATCCATTTTACCACCCTAGGTCATTATGAATGTATGAATTATTGTCTAATATGTGATGAATATGCATCTAATATAAAACTTGTTTTTCTTAAATAAATTTTCATATTCTGGTATTTTTTTAATTGATAAATTTTTTTTAATAAAAAAACACTTAATTTTAAACGTTTAACAACCCTTTGTAAGTAAAGTGCCGTTGCGTAAAAACAATAAACTGAAAAAACTAATGCGAACACTTATATTTAATAACGTGTTCTTTTTTCAGCCAATTAAGGTCATTTTTTATAAATATATTTTTTAATCAATTACAACACTTTGAAAATCATTTTATTGTGCGAAAAGCTTTTAGATCTTAAATTTCAAGAGTGTTTTAAAACATTCTTGAAAGCAAAAATAAAACGTTCTTAAAAGCATAATTTGACGCAATAATTTCTCTCATTCAAATATCTCACCTCTCACTCATTCTCTTCTCTATAAATATTCATATTTATAAAGTATATTGCATTTCTTTTGTGATATTTAATATTTTACCAGTCAGATTTGCTTAGTTTCTTAAAATATTTGTTTAATACAAATGATACCGAAGAAACTAAACTCTACATGACATAATTTTTTTTCTCCAAAATTTGTTCTTTTCTTGTTTGGATACACATAGGTAAAATAGTTCATAGGCCCCATACAAAAATATTTTCCTTCCGAAATTGGAGAGAAAATAGAAATAGGAGTTTTTATTTTAAAAACATTTCTATGTTAGTTTGAAATTTGCATATTATTGTCTATAGTTTTCTCCTTGTATCTCGCTCTTACACGAGATTTCTTTTATTAGTAAGAAAATTATATTTTAAACATATTTTCGTTATTAATATGTTATTGATGATAGTGATCGTTAATAAAAATATCTCATTTAGTATAAAACATAATAAATAAATAAATATTTAAGTGATAAATAATTAATGTAATGATATTTAATATTTAATATTTAATTTTAATATATATGAAAGTATTTATGTCATTTATTAAATACAAATATTTTTTTTCCTCTCACTTTCAAGTTTCAATTCACTTTTACTCTTATCAAACAAGTTTAAAATCATTTCACTTTCTCCTCATTTTTATTCTTTTAATATTCATGAAAAGATAGGCACGTGATCAACTAATTCTGATACCTTTTGAGATGTGCTAATCCATGGGACTTATAGGAACAAGCGGCCCCAAAATACTCATCAAAAGGAACCAATCAAATCATGTCTTGCATATATATCACACTAAGCCATTAAATATGGATGAGAAGTTAAGAAATGGAAAATTGTTGTAATGCAAGCAATAAAGTTATTATTATAAAACAATACTCAATATGTTACAAAAAAACACTCCAAGCAAATATACACTACTAGTCATAAACATCAACACCATCACTCATCCTATAAATATAATTTACTTATTCTCCTCTCTTATGAACATAAACCAAAAATAAAACAACAAGCTTAATCCCTAGAGTTTCCATAAAACTCTAGCTATATTATATATGTATATAAAACCACACAAACTTCATAGTAGCATGAAAACTCATCATTTGTCCCTAACATGGAATACATTAGGGGTTTTTACCACAATATCATACATATTAATGGAGTTGAATTTGGAGAAATCTCTAGGTAGAGAAATTAGGTCAATAGAAGAATGTTTATGAAATTGATACAAATCAGGATCTCCGTCATAGTACCTCTCCCAACCTAAGCCAACCAATATTCTTTCAAGAAAAGCATAAGAATTTACCACTTCTCCGGTCGGCAAGTGAACCAACATCTTTCTCTTCCCATGTCTTCCTTCCGATGCCTCCGCCTGAGGATTCTCGACTAATCGAAACACGCCGTTTTTGAACACCCAAACCCCAGACATTTTTTTTTTGAAAAGACAAAAATGAGAAGTGCTATATAGAATGAAGGATATATGTTTTTGGTTTTGGTTGAGGAAGTATGAGAGAGGTGTGAAGGGTATATATATGTGTCAAAAGTGGATATGAGACTAAAATAAAACAAAGGGAAAATACTCTATTTTTTTATTTTGAAAGTGGAAGAGTTGAAAGTGATGTATATGGGGGCATGTTTCACTTTGGCATATAGAATCTATAGTTTTGTGGGGCATAATGTTTTTTCCCCAAATGTGATCACATAATATGATATGGGGTGACCCTAGGGTTTGCACAAGTACTTGTTGGGTTTGATAAAGAGAGTATCTTCTTGTGGTTTAATATTGGCGATGCATTGCTTTTGGATTGTATAGTGTAAAGAGCATAAGGAATCTAGTTTATTATTTACCAAAAAATAAATAGAGGGGAAAAAATGGTATCTAATTTGCTACAATAATTTGTGAATCAATCACATAGTCACACAAGATGTCCACGTGAAGATTGTGGGGACTATTTTTTAGATTGTCATAGCTAGCTATTCCCATTTATGCTAGGTACTCATCATTGGAAATAATTGGAGACTCTTAAAAGACAATTTTTAGTACTTTTGTGGAGTCAAATTTTAGAGTATGTAAAGGTGGTTATATATCATTTTCAATGAGGCACAAATCATTTGAAATTCATATTCAATAATTTATTTTTCGATATCTATAATTAGATTTCATACCAGACACATAGTTTTTTTAATATATTTTTTTAGAAGTCGGATATGTTCTGTCCACAACTGCAAAAACTAATCACTCGAAACTGCGTGTCTAGAGCTGAGATAAAATCTTAAATCTTTGATTAAGTTGGAAGAGTCCTCTTACTATCTCAACTAAGTGCTATCGGGTTTAATTCCTAAGATTAATCATGTCAAAAACATCAATTAACACCTCTAGAGTATATTACATGTACTATTGTGCTTTATGTATTACCTTTCATAATGGTTTCAAGTAGGATATTTATATTCCTCACCTTTTATACTTGTGAAAACCCATGACCACCTTTCACAATCATTCCCACGTGAACCCATGTCCACTCTAATTGACTCTACCATTGCATGATGATATGTAAAGGTGTACAATGGGTGTTGGCTGCAATATGATTTTCATTCAGTCAACCTTTATATGTTATTAGATGTGTTGTTTATCTTTTTGTTCCTTTCACAACTATACAATTGTCGCAAACTATTCTGGCCGAGGTTATCCACTGTAGACGTGCCACTCCCCTTGTTTTCGGTACACTTCACCAAACAGATTCTAAATGAATTTATACTGTTAATTGTTTCTTTTGCTACATTTGCTAAAAAGGGAAAAAAAGCTACTAGAAGATAGCGAACCAAATGAAATCTATAGCAGACTTGCCAAAAACAAAATCTACCATGTTTAATGAGAAGTTTGTTTTACTTAGAAGCCAATCTAGCATTTAATTTACCAAAATAAAATTGAAAATTTCTTTTTTGTCCCAGCTTGTAATAAATGGAAGTCCTTGATATTAAGAGAGTTGGTACTTGGAATAAATGACAAACAGCTCGGTTTGTTAACTTTTCTTCTAGGGATACCACTAGGAAAAAGAGCTCAAGACTAAAGCAAACATGAAAGAGGTGATGTATAATAGTTTTTTTTAAGCTTGATGTTGGTTTTGTAGTCGTTGATATGTGAAATCTCTCTCTCTCTCTCTCTCTCTCTCTCTCTCTCTCTCTCTCTCTCTCTCTCTCTCTCTCTCTCTCTCTCTCTCTCTCTCTCTCTCTCTCTCTCTCTCTCTCTCTCTCTCTCTCTCTCTCTCTCTCTCTCTCTCTCTCTCTCTCTCTCTCTCTCTCTCTCTCTCTCTCTCTCTCTCTCTCTCTCTCTCTCTCATATGTCTTAATCAATAGCAAATTAAGTGGTCTGATGTTCTTCAAAGGGATTCAGTGCTTTCTAGTGTTGTTGCGATTTTCTATTTTGTTGATGGTGGGTTTGGAAGTCTAAGTTCTAGTTGATTTTCTTTGGATGGAGTTTCGTTGTGTGGGTGTTATTCTTGGTTTTTGTTTCTCTTGGTGGTTGGTTGGGTGTTCGTTCATTTTTGCTTATGGGTGTTTCTTTTCTTGTACTTTTATCTAGTCCCAAGAGCAGATTTATCATCCTCATCAGACCAATCTTCTTCAGTTTTAAGGACACATTTCCTTCTCTTTCTTTTTCAACAGAATGCTCCCATTCTTTTAAAACAACCTTCCAAGCCTTGCTGTCCATGGATTTCCGAAAAACCACCACTGTGACTTTCCTCCAATCATAGTTTGAACCATCCAACAGAGGTGGTTTGTTGTTGTATCCTCCTTCCTTATCGATAGTACCGGGAAATATTCTCTCTGGAGCTCACCCAGTAAAAAGAACAGGACGTCCACACTGATACCAATTGAAATTCTGACACTTACAAAACAGATGTCAAGACAGATGTCCTAACACCACACAATGTCAAGACAAATGTTATAACATCTGCTGACAGACAACACAAATATCAAAACTAAAATAAACTTGCAGAATGATAAAGAACACTTAATTTTTAACCCAGTTTAGTGTAACAACACCTAATCTAGGGGCTACTAAGCCAGAAAGGAAATCCACTATTATCAGTAGTAGTTCAAAGCCTAAACAGTCTCAACTTACAACTTTTTCTGCTAATTACTACCTAGTGCAACTTCTACATAAAACTTAACATCTAGATATGAGAAATCAACATCTCACTTCAAATCACCTCATTGATAAAAACAGTCACACACCCCGTGACCAGAGGAACCAAATAAAAAAAAATTATACTTTCAAATAAACAATATTTAGTCAAGAACCTTAACTAAGAACAATAATTAATCTTGCTTAAAAGCTTAAATAAAAAACAATACTCAACTATCTTGCCTAAAAGCTTCAAGAGTGAGAACACATGTCCATCTTAATTGAACTCCCCTCAAAACACTAACCTTTATTGAACCCATGATTTTCCTTTTGTGAATTCTTGCAAAACTAGTTTTAGCAAGTCCTTAGCATGTCACAACATCTGGCAGAACATCTACCAAAGCACATAACAACTGAAATTGTTATGATAGTAGGTCAAGATGTTTCAACGTCTTGTTTAACATCAGTTAAGACCATGTTTTAGAAAAATTATGTCAATCACAAAACCATGGAACTAACATAATATATTTTGAATAGAGAAATATATAAGTATTTTCTTTTACCCATTCAATGTATGTTTGTGTGATTCCAAAAGTAGAGCTTCAGATTCAGTGCAGACTTACGAGGTCGATGTATGGCCAACCCACCACGACATATGAGGGGATAGCTTCCAGAAGGAGGTGTACCATTATTTCCAATGCTTTATAGTGTGGTGAATTTATTAATGTAGTCACACATGCGTGGCGTTTGCGACAACACCCTTTATTTTCTTTGTGCATATGCTTTACGAGGTAAGGAATTGATTACTACAATCGCTCGCACATGGTTTTTTGCGACAACACCTCTGACTTTCTCTGTGCATGTGATTTACGCTGTGGAATATTGATTTCTGTAAGCACACGCATACGAGGTTTACGACAACACCCCTGAATTTTTAAATTGGGGCCTCGATTCCTTCTGTCATACACCGAAATCACTATTACTGAACATAATCATAAATAAATGAATATTTTAGAACTTACAACATTTTATTTATATTTGACAATTAATCCTACCTACGAGGAAAATGGTAATAGAATCTAGCTGCCGCTTATTCTCTCTATTTTCTTTTTATTTTCTCAACCACTTCTTGGGGGATAAATGTCCATGCTTCTGAGCTGGTCGGTTAAGGAAGCCAAGTTGATTTTCATTTCCTTTCTTTTTCCTTGGTCTCGCTGAAAAGTTTGATATATTCTATTTGTTCCCTATAGATTTGCATTGATAGTGACCGTTTCCCCTTGAAGATTATGGTATTTGAGCTTAAGGTGTATTGGCACGACTACTACATGCAGGGTGGCCATGAAAGGTCTTCTTAAAATGCAATTGTAGACGCTCCTAGAGGGGACCATGAGGAATTGCGAATTAAAAAACCGAACATATTTCCCTTCCTCTATTGATATTATTAGCTCGTAGTACCCCCTAGGATGGATGGTCGTACCATTGAATGCTTGTATGTATGAACCTTAATATAACCATGAAATCCGTCTTTCCAGGCTCATCTTTTTAAACAGTTCAAAATACATGATACCCCATGAGCTACCGTTGTCGATTATAATTCGAGAACATCAAACTGCCCAATTATAAATGCAATCACCAAGGGAAGATTTCTTTTAAAGTCCATCCACCTTCTCAGAGTCTCGTAACCCTAACATAGGTCGACCTGATCTTTCCATTGACTCACTGCCATTCTTTCTATAGATGACCGACATCCCTTTGATATTTCTCTTAATGGTCCTCTTGGAGGGGAGGTTTGCTCTAGATGTCCCTCTGGTGATGGTAGTAATATACTGGAATTTCTCATTGTTAACTTCTTTATCTTCACTACTGGTCCAAGCGTCGATAGTTTTTTAGGGAGATTTACCCTTGGGAGACTTTTCCCATTCTCTTTTTTCTCTCTTCACATACTCAAAAAGTTAGACTCTCTTGATGAACCCCTCAATGACATCCTTCAGTTAGATACAGTCGCCGGTGTTGTAGCAATGTCCCTTGTGAAAGCGACAATAGTTGGTATTGTCTGTTATGTACGAATCTCAGGTGGGAAATGGGATTCTGATTCCTCACTTTCGAAACTCTATGTTAGCATAGTCTTGGTAGATATTTTCCCATAATACATTCAACAAGGTGTATTTATCATACCAGTCATGTATTTTGAATCAGACTCATATTTCCATCGACGTGACTCCTTTATTTCCTAGCGGCTAGAGTTGATGTCAGTGGAAGCGGGGTTTTCAAACTAGATATTCAGCTTTTCTTCCAGGATCATGTAATATTTATCGATGCTCAACATTTCCTGTGTGGTTCATGCTCCTTTCCTTCCTAGCTTTAATATGAAGGGAAGATCTTGTAGAAGGTCACTCTCGAATATCTATCACTTGAGACCTTCTTCGATTCCATATACTTCCATAACTACTTACATAAATCACTCGATGTAATACCATAGACTCTCATTCTTCCCTTGAATAACCCCATTCAAAGCAACTACTGTCATTGGCTGCCTTTTTCGGGAAGTGAATTGAGCAATGAATCTTTCGTCGAAATCCATCCAGGACTCGATACTCCCGTCTGACAGACCGTTGAACCATAACATACCTAGCCCAACCAGAGTTAGCCAGAACAACTTGCGTTTGGAGACTCTATGGAAACTTAAGTAATTCAATTGATCATTAACGAGTTCCACATGCTCGTCCAAATCTCCCTTTCCATTGTATTCTTTTTGCTTGGGAGGCTTTTCCATGGATTTCAATATTCTGCTGTCATAATTCCAGGTGCATAGAGGATGCTTTGTTGGTTGCTTGGTGAATTATTTTCTTCCCATTATGAGGAAGGAGAGTGGCTACCTCGCTCTCTGATAAGTGTTCAATTGTTGTTTCGGTGAATTAATTTCTTCTCATTATGAGAAAGGAGAATGGCTACCTCGCTCTCTGATAAGTGTTCAATTATTGTTATTATTAGTAGTATTTTGTGCCTCTTATTACTTGTTTCTTTGTATTAATATGTCAAAACCTCAACTTTATTATAAATACTAACTTTATAGTTTTATCGTGTAAATATTGTATAGATTAATCATTTTTGGTTCAATTTGTAGGATTTATCTCATTGTTGAAGCATTGGGTATTGGAACCACAAATAAAGCTTCAAGATTCATTTTTGGAAGGAAATAAGGAGCTGCAGAGTAGGCTTAGCATACTTCTAGCGCACTAGAAATTTTGCTGACCGAGGTGAGCGCATTAAGCCCTAAATTGGGCGCTTAGCGCAATTTAAGGCGGTTTGATGCTTCAAGTGGGAGCGCGCTTAGCAGGCTCTGACAGGGCTAAGCGCAATATGCAATTTCTCACTCGTATAAATAGAGTTCTAAATTATATTTTTAGGGTGTGACCTAATTTTGATAGAGGGGTTTCGCCATTTTTAGGGTTTCGACCATATATTAGGGTGAGACACCAATTTTGGAGTGTTAGATGCTTAGAAATCAACAAGTGAGGGTGCATCTTCAAGATTGGAAGTTGGATTCGAGTTGATTGTTAAGATATCAAGGTTGGGGCTGATTCATATTCTTTCTTCTCTTTGTATTAAACCTTTTCTTACTGGGATTTGTGTGATTTCACCATAGTTGTATGTATTTCTTTTAAGCTTTGTATTGTGAACTTTTTTTTGATTCAATATAGATGCTAATCTTCTTTCATAACATGTTTGATTTGTGTTGAGAAATGAATTTCAAACTATTGACCGAAGATTAATCATCCGTCGTTAACCAAACTCTAGACATAGATTTTGATGTTGATATTCACTTTGTATCAGCTTTTCATGTTTGCTTGTTGTTTAATATGTTGATTTATCTTCTAATAACGAACTGGTATAATCCCCCAACGCTGCTCTAGACATATTCGGTGTTGACGAGTGATATATGATTATAGAGATGATTAACTTTGTTCACATGCTAAGATTATGAGAATGCATATTATTATAGGTATTTATTGATTATGGTGTTATTTGTAATCTTTGCCTAATTTAATATTGAGGACACATTTGCCTCTGTTAGATTCTAAATGCTAGACATATCTTTAGGTTTAACATTCACGAGAGTATCAGTTCCTAATGCTTTCATATTGTTTGATAGGTCGAGACATCTCCGATAAAACAATAAGGTTGAAACTTCAACAGTTGCTTTAGACATAAACTCTATTGTGAGCGATACGTGATGATATTGATGAATGTTTAGATTGCATTAAATTGATTGATAAAATGAATATTCTATGGGGAATGAAATTCAATCTTGAAAAGTTCTATTCTCTCTAAAACTTTAATTTTCCATTTTTATATTCTATATCTTATACATGTAAACAACTTGCACACCCAAGCTTAGAAACATAGCGACTGTTGAACGGAATTGATATTACACTAATTCCTGTGGAGACAATAAAACAAAAATACTTACTATTGCTTGCTTCTTTACCGCAACAACACTCTCCCTCGGGGTTTTGGGGGAGGACTCTGACGCTTCATGCTCCTTTGGTAATTTTTCAACTTTGGAGTTGCAACTCTTCTATTGCAGTCGGTTCAAGAGAGACAACCTAGCTTCGCTTAGACATAGCCTCTTGAGAAGTGACTCCTCGTGGTGGCGTGTTGTGCAAGCATTCCTCGAGACAAAGCAATTTTTCTTCTATCGCCTGTGAAATTATCTATCGAATAATTTTGTACATACTATTTAGCAGTTTATTGGTGCTTTGCACCCAAGGTTGGCTTGAATTAGTTGGGAATCAGCCAAGGCTCCAAGATGTAATGTTGTAGGCTCTATTGGAAGTCTAATTGAAGGTGCTAGAATAAAGCCAATGATTTGAGGAGCTTGGAGCAAATTTGAATACAATGGAGTCTTTGTTACTTGATTCACAACACCTTAGGGAGGAGGAGGTTGAACGATCAAAGTTGATATGCTATGTGGTTGGATCGAACCCGATAGGTCTTCGTGTTCATCTTCAAGAGCTCTTGATTCGATGACCTAAAAAGGTTTTGAGTCGACGAATCGAAGAGCGAACATGAAATTATGGAAAAAATGGGAATCAAAAGTTGATTCCTACAAATGGCGCCATTGTTCGGTACTAGAACTAGAAATGAAGTGAAGATCAGAGATACCAGAGAATCTGAGCTTCCTTTACGACAAAGAGGAGGATGACCTACAATGTTAGCACACTTACGCTCAAGTCAGTGTGTGAATGAGAAGAGTGAATTGAAATTGAAACTAAGTACCTGAAATGGAGCGCTATCTGTATATAATGAAGAGGAAATAACAACCTGCTATTTGTTAGTCGTGAAATGTAGAAAGCCATTGAATGTATCTGGAGTTTGGATCTTATGTACTTATCTGCAAAAGAGTTCTCGTGTGTTTAGAAAGTTTTGGAAGTAATATACCTCTCTTAAAGTGGTTGATTGAAAATCAATATGATCGACAATATATATATATATATATATATATATATATATATATATATATATATATATATATATATATATATATCATCTATTAAACACATCTCTTCCTTTCTCGTCACTTTCACTCTTACGAAATAACTATAAAATCATTTCGATTTCTATTCATTTTCTTATCTCTTTTATTTTTTAATATTCAATCCTTTTCTTTTTTTATTTCTATTTTTTTACGTCCAAAGAAAACATAAAAGTTTTTCACGGTGTAATTAAAAGTGGTAAAGAGATATGTCAATTGAGTAACATGACGCAACCGAATTATTGTTCTTTTAGTTTTATTTCTGTCATATTATTATGTACAATATCTCATTTGTACTTTTTCTATGTCTCAAAATAAATATCTCTTTAGAATATCAATGTAATATTTATTATTTTTTCACTATTATGCCTCTATATATTAATTTTCACGTTTTTTCACAACTCCACTACCTATAATAAATAAGGATATTTTAGTAAATGAAATTAAATTTATTAATATATCTAATCATTTTCTCAAGAATCACCCAAGCTTAAATAAGACACTTATTATGAGACGGAGGAAGTATTATTTAACAAAGTATTGTTGAAGACACCTATACATGATTCTTGCATCAAACTTGTACAAGTATCAAAAGTACTAAAGGTTAAGACCAACAGCATAAGGAAAAACATCAATTTTCCCTTTGAAACACTCTCAAACAATCTCAATGAAGCTTTACAAAACCTTGACAACACCTTGAAATCTCGTCATTACCGGCAAACATATAAATTCACAAATATGCCATAGCTTTTATTTATAACATATTAAAACAGAGTCACTGACTATATTATGTCATCATTTTGAGGCCAAATACTTTAAAAATTAGAAATCTTTAATAAATGTATGCGATCACATAAATTAAAAAAAAAAGTGTGAGATTAAAACTTTGAGCCACTATCGATAAAAATGCGGACAAAACGGTCTAAATTCTGTGTGCAATTCTATCAAATATGTCAATATGTCAATGCTTTCTAATACTTCAAACGTTAAAATGATCAAAAGATAGACACATGATAAACTAATTTTCACACCTTTTGGAATGTGATAACCCATGGGAATTATAGGAACAAGTGGCCCCATGCTCATCAAAAGTAACAATCAAATCATGCTCACCAAACTGAACCTCTATGCTGATATTTTTTTTTGATGGGTTCAGTTTATGCTGAATTGGCCTTTCCATATCCAGGAAATTAATATACTCTAATATGTGGTCACGTAACAAAATGTCCATTAAATTGATTCACTGAAAAACCTCTAAGTGCAAAAATATTATTACTAGTGATTTTCGTGTGTTAAGTATAGTTATTATTAGAAATCAATACTCAATATCTTACAAAAAGTACTCCAAGCAAATATACACTACTAGTCATACTCATCAACACCATCACTCATCCTATAAATATAATTTACTTATTATTCCCCTCTCTTATGAACATAAACCAAAAATAAAACAACAAGCTTAATCCCTAGAGTTTCCATAAAACTCTAGCTATATTATATATGTATATAAAACCACACAAACTTCATAGTAGCATGAAAACTCATCACTTGTCCCTAACATGGAATACATTAGGGGTTTTTATGACAATATCATACATATTGATGGAGTTGAACTTGGAGAAATCTCTAGGTAGAGAAATTAGGTCAATAGAAGAGTGTTTATGAAATTGGTACAAATCAGGATCTCCGTCGTAGTACCTTTCCCAACCTAAACCAACCAATATTCTCTCAAGAAAAGCATAAGAATTTACCACTTCTCCGGTCGGCAAGTGAACCAACATCTTCCTCTTTCCATGTCTTCCTTCCGATGCCTCCGCCTGAGGATTCTCTACTAACCGAAACACGCCATTCTTGAACACCCAAACTCCAGACATTTTTTTTAGAATGAAGGTTTTTTTTTTTTTTGGTTTTGGTTGAGGAACTATGAGAGGGGTGTGAAGGGTATATATATGTGTCAAAAGTTGATATGAGACTAAAATAAAACAAAGGGAGGATACTCTATCTTTTTTTGAAGTGGAAGAGTTGAAAGTGATGTATATGGGGTATGTTTCACTTTGGCATATAGAATCTATAGGTTTGTGGGGTGACCGTAGGGTTTGCACAAGTACTTGTTGGGTTTGATGGAGAGAGTATCTTCTTTTGGTTTAATATTGATGATTCATTGCTTTTGGATTGTGCAGTGTAGGGAGGGAGGACAAGGAATCTAATTTATTTATTTGACAAAAAATAAATAGAGGAGAAAAAAATGGTATCTAGTTAGCTACAATAATTTGTGGATCAATCACATAGTCACACGAGATGTCCACGTGAAGATTGTGGGGACTCAATTTTAGATTGTCATGGGTGTTCCCGTTTGTGTTTGGTACTCATCATTCGGAATAATTGGAGACCCTTAAAGGCAATTTTTAGTACTTTTTGTTTAGTCCAATTTTAGAGTATGTGAGGTGGTTATATATCATTTTCAACGAGGCAATAGTTATTTGAAATTGGTATTCAATAATTTATTTCTCCATAATTAGATTTTATCCTAGACATATGATTTTTTTTTCATATATTTTTTATACATGTTATTAAATGTTTCTTTCAATATTTAAATTTTATTTATTAGAATTATAGTTTGACTTAAATCATATCTATAAAACCGACTTATGAGATGATGATGATGTTATTTTATATTTTTTTCAAGACTATCATTTTTTAATACACATTCTCACGACAAACACTATTGAGTTTGTTGCATGAATATAAATAATGAATGGTCCGTGACTCGATCAAACTCGGATTCCATATTAAAATTAAAATTTAATCTAACTTGTCCTTACAAAATCGATTTGTAAGATGAGCACTATCACTTTATATAAACTCTTCGAAGCCTTTATCTGTAACCAATGTGATAATTAAGATTTTCTTAATATTATATTTGTAACATATTATAGTTTCTTTGCATTTTTTAATAATTTTTTTTATATTTGTATATGTAGTGTTATATTTATGAGAGTCCTAAACTGGGGCGACGCCAAGATCCTCGTCTAGCATGACATCGTCCGAGCTACACCTTCACAAAATATGGGGGTTCGCCCTTGGGACACGTGACATGTATGATACCGTTATCCTCACATTAGTCACAAGAGAATATAAGTAAGGGTCATACCACGATTCTCTAAAAGGTAGGTAGTCAACAATCTTCCCTAGTCAAGGGGGGAGCATTTACTGCCTCTAAGAGTTTTCTAGATCCTAGGTCCAAAAAGCTTATATAAATACTTCTCCCCCAGTAAGAGAATAAACAGACCCTAACCGATATAGTCATATCTAAGAACTACGCTAAAATACAGAGCCTCTCACCTCACGTGAGCAAGCCCTCTAAAACTATCGTAAAACTACCACACATGGCTTCCCTCCACTGTAGGAAATCTCTAATCACCCTAAATTGTTATAAACCTACTAAGGCCTATGAGTATCTCCTATCCTAGTAGAAATACCATGCACGCGTATATTTTATGACTAGTACAGTGGCGCCCACCATTGGGCCCTGATAAAAATAACTTGGGCCACACATTCTTTATCATGATCAACATACTCACTGCTCCACTCCTATACATAGCCTTTCTCAGCCATGGTTAATAGAATAGCTTCATCCCCTACGGTGGAGGATACTAGTGGTAGCGGTGATGTCAACGTCTTGGAGGAGATGCGCGCTGCCATGGACGAACTGCGACATCAGAATTGTACACTAGAGGACAATGTCCACAACATCAAACAACGCCAACAAGAGTCCAATCCCTTAAAGGAGACAAAAGTGCTATATCCCCAGCCACTCTCAGGCGAGATATGAGAAGCGCCCGTCCCAGAAGGATTAAAACTCCCTCTTTGGCCATGTTTGATGGACGTAGTGATCCCTATGTACACGTTGCCTCCATCAAAATAAGTTGGCCATCATTGGAGCACCTGACTCCCTTGAATGTAATCTGCTGTCTGGAACATTCAGGAACGCCTCTATGTGATGGTATATAGGCCTACCCCGAGCCTCCATCGCCAGCTATCAAGAGCGGGTAAAGAAAGTTGTGCATCAGTTCATAGTCACAAGAAGATGTCCACCATCAACCTATTGAACATATGATAGGATCCATCAGATTCGTTGTTGGACTATCTCGCCTAATTTAATGAATCCACCAGCTGGATTGTTCCTCCAAATCAAGAATATTCACGGGGGAGTTCCAAAATAGAATTAAGGTAGGATACTTCAATGAGTCTCTTGCATATAAGCCATCACTCTCGTTAGCGGAAGTGGTAACCAAAGAAAAATGTTACATGAAAGGTGAGGAGAATAACATTGAGAAGAATGAGCGAGATGTCAAAGAGCGTGTTCCCAACGTCGATGGCTCACACAACCAGAGGAAGATTAACTATACCTCCCCCATCAAAGACAAGACTACATTCAAGAGAGTAAGCAAGACGACAAAGAGCTTCACACCTCTGAACACTTATTGTAAGAAGATTTGACGCGAGGTTCTTGACATGCACAACATCCCTACACCTCAAACACTGAAGGAAGATGTAATGGGTCTTGAACTAGGTAGATGGTGCAAGTTATATGGGGTCAAAGGAAACCGCACTAGGGAATGTTACCAACTCAAAAAAGAGATTGAGAGGCTGATCCAAGAGGGACACGTCAAAAAGTATGTTAAGGGAGATTCCTGATACAGAACAAACAAATCTAGCTCTTATGGGTGAGACGAAGCAGGGATCCCTGAGCCTAGAAAGGCGAAGGAGGCATCCTAGGGTGAGGGAGGAAAATATGTGCGCCACCCGTAGAAGGTGTGCTCGTTGAATATAAAAGACCTCATTAATATTGAAGGCGAAGGCAAGACAAAGACGCCAAAAGCCACGATCGCCTTCTTTGAGAAATACACATCTGAAATACACCCTGACAATGATGACCCCATGGTCATTCACATCAGGTGCGATGAATGGGAGATAAAAAGAGTCCTTGTAGACCAAAGAAATTCTACATACTGAGCTTAGTCTCACCAGGTTGTGCTTAGCGCACGCGCGCGCTTAACACTCACAGACCGCACTCAACGAGTGCAGGTCTATACTGAAACTCAGAAGTGCACCAAAATTTCATGTTTTTCATCCACTTTCACTAACACTACCTATGCTACATAAATGCAAAGCTGTTAAAAACTTAAAAAGTTGAATTTCCTCCCAACAAGCGCTTGTTTTACGTCGTTCGCTCGATGTATTTATTTAGTAAATGCTCCTTCTTAGTGCTTCCTTTTGCTTGGCTAGTAGCTCCTTCACCTGAAGTTACTCCTAACCGACACTTGAGCGAAAGTTATGCAAAACAAGTATATATATAATATAGACAAATGTACAAAGTTTTAAAAGATAGAAACTCATGTTGCGATGCTTTTAATATCTACATCAATCCCCAACAAAGACACCATTTTGTTGTTGCGGTATAGCAGCAAGCAAAAGTACGTATTTTTGTTTTATCGTCCCCACATGGATTAGTGCGATATCAACGTCGTTCAATATTTACTATGATTTTAAGCTTATGGGTTTTCAAGATATATGTTTGTTTAAAGCTAAGGAATGTAAAAGCAGATTTGATAAAGAAAAATTTGGGAAGATATGAGAGTTTGTCAGGATTGGAGTTCTTTCACGGATAGAATATGCATTTTATCAATTAGTTATACACAATCTAAACATTCATCAATATCATCTTGTATCGCTCACAAAAAAAGTTTACGTCTAAACTTCTGATGAGGTTTCAACCTTATTGTTTAATCGACGATATCTCAACCTATCAAACAATATGACAACATTAAAAATTGATACGCTCTCATGAGACCAATTTAATTAAAAAAACTAATCCTTAATATGAATTATTAGAATACTTAATTTTGTCATTTTCTTGTATTTTAAATTCAAGTAATTTCAATACAAGAATTTTAACGATTTATCACAAAACATAAATTTTATGCAAATCAATCAAATATGGGATAAATTACTGAATTATACAACAAATAAAATCAAATATTTTAAGTATTGTTTTAGGTTGATGGTCCTATACTTATAATAAGCACAAGATAAAAAAAAAATATAGAGAGTGTGTGAGTGTATAAAACTCTTTTAAACCTTCCAATCAATTAAAACACTTTTTTTAATCATACATACTAATTTAAGAATAAATCTTTTATTGAATAAAATTATGAACAAGTTGTTATCTTCGAGATCATATTAACATATGTAAGAGGCTCTGATATTATTGTAGGATTTTAGATGGTTATAGCGGAATTTCAAGAATTTCATTCTTTACATCTAATTCCTAGATCATCATGCATATATTAATATGAATCACACTATGTATAAAATTATATACCTTTGATGCGTTAATCTACGAAGGTGCTAGTTTCTAATGGAGATATTCGATAAAGTGGTGCTAGCTTAGCTTCTAATGGAGATATTCGATAAATTCAAGTGTCGTTCCTCTAGTGTTGGTCCTAAAACAACAACAAGTGGATAACCAAGTATGCTAGTACAGAAGGATGAAACAATTTTCTCTTCTGACTTTTGTGGCTAGTTAGAACCAAAAAACTGGAGGAAGTGCAAGAAGTGATTGAATTAGTATTATTATTTCCATATACCCTCTATCTTATTTAGAGTTTCATGGAGGAGGATTCATTAAGCCTATAACATCTTCACTCTTATTTATCTCATCACATTCTTTTCTTCCAATATTATTTTATAATTGTTTTCTTTATTCCTCTCACATCCCATTACAGAATAAGACAACATTCTAAATTGATTTTTAAATGGTTAATTAGCATCTATCACCCCCTAAGCTTGGCGTATACCTATTCTTTTTTGTGTACAAAGAACAAGAATAAATTTTTCTTTTTATACGAACACGTATTACAGTGGCAGACAAATATCATCCGTACTTAATTATTTAATCCTTCGAAGATAATGGAAATTATTTAACCTGATCTATTTTTAAACATTTAAAAATATGATTATATATTTTTGTATGGAGCATAGAATCTAGAAATGACAGCTTATTACTTGTTTTTTTATTTCAAAGTCTATAGTTTCTTTTTTTAACTTTCTGCATCAAGGTTCTTCATCCTAACCATTTATTTAATGTGCAGAAATTTCCAAATATTTTCTATCTAGCTACGTTGTAACCTTACAAATGGAAATTAATTATTATAGAGGTGTTGCATTAGTTTGTTTTATGCTTGACTTATTAGTTGCATGAAAAATCTTGACAATATTAGCCTCAAAAATAAAAGTAGCAGAATAGCTATTTCAAAAATCTGTATTATAATAATATTTGATACTTCAAAAATAAAAGTAGAGCACTATTCTTACACCATTTATTACACCAAATACTGTTCACTGTATTTGGTTAATTCAGTGTAAAAATTTGGTTAATGTAGTACTGAAGTTGGTTAATGCAATATCCAGGTATTAAAAATAATTTTTAGCAGTCACCAAACTTGGTTAATGCAGTATAAAAATTTGGTTAATGCAGTAATAAAGTTGGTTAATGCAACATTCAGGTATTGAAAATAATTTTTAGCAGCCATCAAACTTGGTTAATGCTGTATAAAAATTTGGTTAATGCAATAATGAAGTTGGTTAATGTACGTCCAGATATTAAAAATAAATGTCCGTACATGAATAGTATTCGCCCGTACATGGATAGTATTCGCCCCTACATGAACAGTGTCGTCCGTACATGAACAGTATCGTCCGTACATACAGTGTAGGTGTAAGAATAGCATTTTTGATAAAAGTAGTAGAGTAATTACTTTAAAGAAATATTTTCTTGTTTTGTCTTGATGATGTAGAAGCATTTGTAAGTGATTCCGATAGTGATGATTTTGAGTTAAATAGTGAAAGTGATAAAGACGATGATGTTAATAGGAACCGATGAAATATTGTTAGAAGTTGGTTGAGTCAAATGAGGAAGATAGTAACAAAGTTTCATTTTGAACATATGAGGACTCCAGAATCCACAGACGGTGAGAGAAGTTCAAGGTTTAAAATTTGTTTTTAACTTTAATGCTATTTTTTGTGAAGTTAAGATATAAGGATGTAATTTATAAAGTTGGAGGATTTTAAAAATGTTGTAAAAGATGTGAACATTGCTCTTGGAAGGGAAATTAAGTAAAAAAAGAATGACCAGGTAAGGGCTAGGGTTGTCTGTCGTATTGAGGAATGTCCATGGGTTGTCTTTTGTTCATGGAATAACAGTAGTTGCATTGATCATATTAAAACAATCAATCAAGAACATACATGTTGTAGAGTGTTTAGAACAAGTCAGCTAGTAGAGATTGAGTTGCAAATAAGTTGAAGCAAAGATTGATGATTCAACCTGGCCTTAAAAGGAGTCAAGCATATGAGATGATGATGAAAGATGAATATTCTGTCCATATCAATAAAAAATTATTTAGGGTACTGAAAATGCAAGATTAGCAGTAGAAAGTTCTCAGAAGAGAAATATGGATAAACTTTGGATTACTTGGCTAAATTAAGGAGAAACAACCTTGGATCAATGACAAAGTTGTAAGTGTTACCTGGATAGGAATCCCTTCCATTATTTAAGAGATTGTATGTTTGCTTGAATGCTTGCAAGAAAGGTTTTAAAGCCGAATATAGGCCACTAATAGGTCTTGATGATTTTTTTGAAGGGATCTCCTATCAGATGTTTCTCAAGATGTAAATAACCAATTTTATGTTATTGCGTATGTTGTGGTTGATGCTGAGACAAAAGATAATTGAAAGTGGTTTCTAACATCACTTGAAAGTTACATAAGAGACCATGTGAGGTATGACTAGAACTTCATATCTGATCAACATAAGGTAATTTTATTTTTATGATTTAAATGATTATGTTTTGTGTTTTTTTTTCCAAATATAATGTTATGTTATTCTTTAAGCATCAGGAATCACCACAACCACCCACTGCAAGGCTTCTTCCTGTTAGGCCACCACCACCTCTTTCTGTTAGACCATCATCTCCTTCAGTTAGGCCACCACCACCATTTTTTATTGCACGCCCTTCAACATTTGGAACTTCATCGATCCGACCACAAACACCTCCATTTCACCCTCCACATTCATCTCAACTTCCATAAATTGGACCTAGTAGTCCTGGATTCATGCCTACTCTTAGATGTATACAATGGCGGTCAACTTGATGTTTTCTTCAACTTTATTTAGTTTGTCTTTTAGATTTGATGGCATCATCAAATGATTTATTTTTTTAAGTTGAAATTGTTGGTACAATGTTCTTTGCAATTTTATGGAACTTTGTTTTGTTGATTTTATTTTGATGATACTAAATATTTTGGATCTTGAAGTTTAATTTGTTGATACAATATTTGGATTTTGATGGTACTATAATGTATGATTGAATATATGAGACTAGCATGACCTAATTAAAAATTTTCTAAGCAATTAAATAGAGTCTTTTTTTAGGGATCAAATTGTCCACAAAAAATAATGCAGGGACCTTAATGTCTCCTACTTTTTAAAATAATACATATGGTATAAATAATATATGCGACAAGCTAGTCACGGTTCAAAAGTAAAAAAAAACAGTTTGAGAAAAATATTAATCAAGAGGGAATGAAAGGATCGTCATTCATCTGTCTCAAAAATAACCAGGGGGTGATCGACATTCGAGTTGGTAATAACAAGCCCCTGCCTGCCTATGCCTAGGGGTGTTCGCGGGCCGGTTTGATTCGGTTTTGAGAGAATCCGATACTTGAACCGATTAAAATTACATGGATTGGTTTGGATAGGATTTGCAAATTTTTGCGATAAAGCCCAAACCGAACCAAACGGAGAAACAACGGGTTAGTTTGAGTTGGATTGATCGGGTGGATAAAAATTGCAAAAATATTTGAAAAAAATAACTTATTTATGAAAATTAATTTTTCATGATAATATAAAAAAATAGTATTAATAGTGTTTAATCGTAAATATTAGACTATCAATTTTTCTCTAATAGATTCAAAAATACCTAACAAGAAAAATATTTAACATAAAAACTTTTGAATATATAATTAGTCACTTGAGTTAGTATGATAATGAAATTGTTTCATAGCTCTATGGTCATTTACCAAAATACATAAATAATTTTTTAATAACAAATTAAAATATAATAACTTGTCCACATACGACATTTCACTTTTTCTTCTTGAACTTGAATGCTCGGTAGTAATTTTTATGATAATTAATTATGGTTGATTTGGGTTGGATTTGCGGATAGAAAATTAAAAATCTGATACCCGAACCAATTATTATTGGATTTCATTGGTTTGGTTCGGTTCTAGCCCGAACTGAAAAAATGTCCAACCCAAACACTATGGGTTGGTTCAGATTTCAGTTTGGTTCGGATTTACCCGAACTAGTGAACACCCCTACCTATGCCTCGACAAGGGCTTGGGGGAAATTGTTCTGGGCCTACCAGAAAGACCCTGGATGATCTAAGATGACCATACTGACTCAGCCTGCAGTTTGATAAAGGTTCTACTCCTTCAAGAATATTCCTAATCAATGGAGATAAATACTTTTATGATCCCAAGAGATCACAACCATAAAGCAGAACCAATGATCATCCTAAAAGAACATCTAACAAATAGCTAGTTCTTTATTTTGCTCTTTGTATCTCTTTCTCTCTCTCTCTCTCTCTCTCTATATATATATATATATATATATATATATATATATATATATATATATATATATATATATATATAAGGAGAGAGAGAGTAGACACCAAATCGAGGTAATAGGATTCAAATACCACTTCATTTCATTCATTCATATTCATATACTGACTTAAGCATTAGAGTGCTAATCTTGCAGGTCTCTCACTCCACTATATCGATAGCTACGATCCACCGTCACCTCCCTTTAACTTCTCATCTCTGGTTCCATAATGGAATAGGAAGACTAAAGTTTAGGCGAGTGAACAGACCTTTGTAGAAAGGGATGGAATACCCGTCAAAGTAGCTACAATAAAAGTTTCTACTTTGGTTGTGTTATAAAAAAATATAGATAGTCCTTAGCATTATACAATCTACCCAATCATACTGATTCACATCACTCAACTCCCAAGAAATAAGATCGTCTTGATCTTTAGGCGGTAGGTAGCACTAGCAAGACACAATCGTTAGATTTTGAAGTTCGATATGACCCTTGATCTTGGCCTTGCTAGGAGCCTGACCTTGTGTAATGTTATCATACATAGTAAAATGCTTAAGTATCTGCTAATCTCGCGTGACAATCTCCGCAAATGATAAAGGACTGGTAGGGGGAGCGAATCACCAATGACCCCCTGAGAAGCAAAAATAACGTTATCAATTCGAACATCACCAACAAATTTTCCAGCGCTCTCATTAGAAAAGGCTTCGTTGAAATAAGATTTACTAGAAGCGCCATTGGATTCAAAACTATCAGAAATCATCATAAGACCCAAATCACGACGAATATGTGTCTGAGAAGTAATGTTTGAGTTATTTGGGGTTTCTACCCCATAACGACAAAGGATCACCACCAAAAGAACTATCTCCCGAATTAGCAAGTTGGTCATTTATATAGGTCATCGCTAAGATAAATGAATTTATTCAAAGAAATAAGATTCAAGGGTTAAAAATAGTACCTCTAAGGAAGGTGAATCAAAGTGACGAAAGAAAGCGAAGGGTTGATGACAACTCAAAGGACACACCAGTCCAACAACGTAAAAAGACACAGTAACCAGAGATTACTAGAAGTTTGAAAAAGGAAGAATGGTTTCTCAAAGGCAAAGTGTACTTCAATTAGTAATGAGAGCGAAATTTCATTCAGAAATCCAAACGACTCTCATATAGGGGTGTTCAAAACCAAACCGACCCAATAGAAAACCGCAAACCAAACCAAACCGAAACTGCAAAAAAACGCATTTGGTTCGAATTTGTTTGGGTGATCCTTTAACAAAACCGTACGGTTTGGTTCAGTTTGCAGTTTGTATTTTGTAAACCAAATCAAACCGCATTATGTTACAACATAACTTTTACTTTACTTACATCAAACCCAAACTTAAACCTATTATACCTTAGCCTTATGATTACGAACATTTTTTTCATCCTTACACATATGATTTTAGTCCCGATTTTCTCAAATCTCTAATAGCATTATCAGGGCTTCTTTGCCACAAACATCTTCTCTCTTCTTCTCTAATTTCTACTCTCTTATATTCTTTCTATTTCACCTTCTCATTTTTATGCAAATGTTCCCTATTTCAGTTTCGTTTTTATTGCATATCTTCTTCTCTAATCTCTTAACTCTTTTGTTTTTTCTTTTTCATCTTCACTAATTTCTCGCCTCTTATATTTTTTTATTTCATTATAATAATTTATATATTATTTTATGCTATTATTTTATGTTTATTATTCCACTTTTTCTGATTTAATTTATACATATTAAATGGAAAGTTGTTATCAAAATATGACGAGTTTTGTAGTTATTTAATAGTGCATGAATATCTAAATACAAAGTTATGTTGTCATCTATTGTGGCAACCTGCCTAAAAATTTAATTTAGAGAGTCGCCACCTATTCTGAAGGGCGAATAGGAAACCCTACGCAGATAAGAGATTGAGGGTAAGTTATTACAATCAGGCTGAGGGAAGGTGTTAGGCACCCTCAGCCCTTTCCTAAAGGCTAATGTTCAAAGATTAGGGTTGCATGGCAGGATTTGTAAAGAAATGTGGCAAACAGAATTATAAGGACATGATTGAGATTTTGAAGAGGGGGACTCGCCTTGTTGCCAAATGCCTACGTACCTCCTTAGGGAGGATCAGAGTCTACGTAGTTCGGGAAGGGTTGTACGCCATTTAGAGTTTGAATTTGATTTGGTATGGTTTTTTTGGAGGCTTTTTGGTTAGCCTATCGCAATTTGTTTTGTCTTTGTAATTTGAATGAATTTTAGAATTATTAGGGTTTGGGCGTACAACCCTGATTTGGCACAATTAACCGCAATGATCAATAGGTTTGATCATCATAGCTAAAAGATTAAGGATTTGCATTATTACCAATTCAAATCGATTAATTCGATTATCACTAATAACAACTTATTGTATTTCATTATTTATTAATCGGCGTTTTATATTGTTACCTCTCATAATCGATTAACACGACTACAAATAATAACAAATTAAATTGAACAATGAGGCAAGATTAATCACCACAACCAATAAGATAGTTGCAGCCATTTAATCGAATTTAATTGGATTTTTTAATTTAATTAAAAAAGTACTTTAATTATTTTTATCGTTAACCACAGCGATTAATCGATTTAATCGGCGCAAATAACAAATTAAAAATATTTAATACAAATGTCATATTTTTATTCTATAAATAAAAAAATTTTAATATAATTATTAATTATTAACTAATATTTAAAATTATAAGAAAACAAATTAATTAGAATTTTATTAAGTTTTTATTAAGGATTTGATTAAGTGTGGTACTTTAGGAGGCTCATGTTATAGGGACTCAACCAGGGGCGTTAGATCTGAAGTTGATGGAGATCCAGTGGTGAGGATCTGAGGGTGCATGCTGGTAGTTAGGCCTTAGGCGCACAGGATCCAGAAGTAATTCTCAGAAAAAATAATATGTTGGAGGGAGGGTTCGAACCTGTGACCCTCCACTCCCAAACGTCACCTTTAACCAACTGCGCTACGCTAACAACGCGTTTGTAACACGCGATCAATGGACAAAATAGAATAACACTGCAGTGGATCAAAACGCGCGCGCGAATTTAAAATAACCAACCAGACCAAGACACGTTATCATCTTCCACCCCGGACTCACAAACCTCTGCAAATTTTGCTACAACTTAGCTACGAATTTTCCGTAGCAAATACAAGAACACAAAAATAGCGAATAGAGCATGTGCTTGAATAAATCAGGCGCGACCCCCTAGATCTACTTGTTTTCACCATACGAATCTAACCACACCATTAACGTACCCTAATTTTGCCTCTACAAAGAAACCCCAATTTAACCCTAAAACCTTCACTCGGCTATCAATGGCAGAACGCGATTAACACGCTCAAATTTCATAAAACCAATCCAGAAACAACCAGTACATTCACACAAACACGAATATGCAAATAGATTTCAGTGAGGATGCATATATTGTTCAAATCGAAAGGATTTTCAGAACGACTTACCTGGGCAAATACGAGGTATTTCTGGGGGTGTTGAAGTAGTGCACCTATCCAAACACGTTTAGAATCAGCCAAGGAAGCTTTTAGGACCTTTGAATCTCCTTGATTCCTCTTAATTTGCAAAAATCGACTTTGAGTTTCTTGGAGATTTTTTGCTCTTATCCCTTGCTTCTGATCCGCCTTTTTCCAACCCTTATTCCCTTGGTATATGTTAGGTACTTATAGGCAACGATTTAGGTTAACAAAAACTTCAGAAATCATTCTTGAATCAAATCTTGCAATATTGAGAAAATTGATTTGATTTCTTGATTTTTAAGTTACTAGACTTGGCTTCTTTTGTATCAATTCTTTCCATTTAATTTATGCACGAAAATATGATTATATTTGGTCATAAACTCTGATTGAGAATCACCCAAAATATACTTTCTATCAAATATTTGATTTTTCATTTAATTAAATCATTAAAAATTAATTTTAAATGAAATAAAATTATGTAAAATCAAATAAAATGATATAATTTATGGCATATGTTTTGGATAGCTTGTGGACCAAGTTTGGGTCATAGAATGTAGGCCCATTTGTAAGAATCTCAATTTTGAACCCTCCTTTTTTCACATTTGGTCCCTCAAAATCACCTGACTTTGATCAAGCATATCTCCTTCAATTTTTAAGCTATGAGAGAGATCTAATACTTTTTAGAAACCTCAAGAGGTCCTCTACAAGCCACTTTGGAATATATTTTTCATTTGAAGCTTTTATCTTGACCATATTCTCTTTGGGAAAAAACTGTTTCTGAAGGATGCCTGAAAATGACCTGTAATCTTTTGCTTTGTATCTCTTAAATGAAGCATTTCTAGCCCTGGTTTGTGAGACACAAAGTTGTAGAGAATCCAATTTCCTTCAAAATAGGCTTTGAGTGGGGAATTTTTGATGTTCCATGTGAAAGTTATGCCCAGTCAAAGTTGGGTTGACTTTCTCCTAAGAAACCCTAATTTGAACCTTTTCATGTTTGTTCATCTCTGAGTTTCTATTAATGGAATCATGATCAATTCTTGATCAAATGATGGTTATGCACCCCATACTTGATGTTTGCCTAATGATTATGGTTTGAATCATGCCTTGATTGTGATTGACCTTTCAGTTTGAATTTGCTGACTGTGAATCATCTGGATTATTTGAATGAGCCATGCCTTGAGATTTGAACCTTGCTTTTGTTATGAGATAAGTGTGGAAGGTAAATTTTGGGGTATGACAGCTGCCCCTATTTAATTACCTTGGATTGGGTGACAAGAGGGTGTGTAGACCTCGCGTCGTTCCGATCGAAGAGTTATTAAATACTGGAAGACCCCTAAATTTGCCTTGAATTTGAGTATGGATGAAGAGAAATGTCCTGCTAAAGCCTGAGTCTTACATAGCGAGGACCTTTGTTGGTTGTATAATTGGCTTGCTATGGTCAGCAAGCCTCCGCAGTTTGTGAACCCCAACTTACTATAGTTCTAGTAAGTTTCCGCAGTTTGTGAACCCCTCACTTACTATAGTTCTAGTAAGTCTTCGTAGCTTGTGGACCCCAATAGGATTGCTTGCTATAATTCTAGCAAGTTCACCTGCACCGACAGGGTTATCTGCGAATGTTATCGCAGAATTTACCTGTACCACCAATAGGGTTATTCACGAGTGTCGTCGTGAAATTTACCTATATTATCAGGGTTATCTGCGAATGCTATCGCAGAATTTACCTGTACTCCCAATAGGGTTATTCACGAGTGTCGTCGTGAAATTTACCTATATTATCAGGGTTATCTACGAATGCTATCGCAGAATTTACCTGTACTCCCAATAGGGTTATTCACGAGTGTCGTCGTGAAATTTACCTATATTATCAGGGTTATCTACGAATGCTATCGCAGAATTTACCTGTACTCCCAATAGGGTTATTCACGAGTGTCGTCGTGAAATTTACCTATATTATCAGGGTTATCTACGAATGCTATCGCAGAATTTACCTGTACTCCCAATAGGGTTATTCACGAGTGTCGTCGTGAAATTTACCTATATTATCAGGGTTATCTACGAATGCTATCGCAGAATTTACCTGTACCACCAATAGGGTTATTCACGAGTGTTGTCGCGAAATTTACCTATATTATCAGGGTTATCTACGAATGCTATCGCAGAATTTACCTGTACCACCAATAGGGTTATTCACGAATGTTATCGCGAAATTTACCTATATAGAATTTTGTTTTGCAAATGCGCATGCATCATGCTTATGTGTTATGTACATGCCCCTGTCGATTGTATAATGCGTATGTGTGAATGCTTACACATGTATATGTTGTATGTATACTGACGAATGTATGCAATGATGTATGTATGATAACCCTGACACCGCATCTCCTTATCACTCATCTCCTTATCACCCATTGCCTTTGTTTAACCTCTTTTGAATTGTTTGTGAACTCTGGCTCGGTTCGTATTCGGATGACTTGCCGACCCCCCTTTTTTTGTGAAAGGATCAACCTGGGGTAACACCAGTGCAAAGTGTGTGTAGCCTTCCGGAGATTTTGTCTTTTTGCTTTTGTGTTGCAAGTTTGCAAGTTTCTCATGTTAAATCCATGTTAAAGTTTATAAAAGAAAATTACCCTTTGCGAATGGTACTGAAATTAGAAATGAAGCATAGTATGCAAAAAAAAAAGGAAATTTTATTGATATTGCCTTGAATTGGCGAGTGTACAGAAATGCGAAGAAAGAAAATGACAAATAGAAATGATATTAATACTGCCGTTGCTCTTTTTTGTTATCGAGGACCCCAATAATCCTTCGACTTCAGAAGTAGGTGATTGCACGACCCCTTATCCTTCGTAGTTTGCCTTCGGCTTATGTCCGGTAATCCTGCTTTTGCTAGGCATAGTACTTCTTGACCGCGTCTGAGTTGATTGGGTGCGGTAGCTCATCCCCATCCATTGTAGTGAGGACTAATGCCCCTCCTGAGAACACCGTTTTTACAATGTAGGGACCTTCGTAGTTAGGTGTCCATTTTCCACGGGCGTCGAGTCGAGGTAACAGTATCTTCTTAAGGACAATGTCACCTTCTTTGTAGGTTCGAGGTCGGACCTTCTTATCGAACGCTTTTTTCATCCTTTTCTGATAGAGTTGTCCATGACACAAAGCTGTCAGTCGCTTTTCTTCAATGAGATTAAGCTGATCAAAACGAGTTTTTACCCATTCCGACTCTTCTAACTTTGTGTCAGCTATGACTCTTAGTGACGGGATCTCCACCTCGATTGGGAGGACAGCTTCCATACCGTAGACTAGGGAAAAGGGGGTTGCCCCTGTAGACGTACGCACCGAGGTTCTGTAACCGTGTAGGGCGAAGGGAAGCATCTCGTGCCAATCCTTGTATGTTTTCACCATCTTTTGTATTATCTTTTTGATATTTTTGTTTGCAGCTTCGACAGCGCCGTTCATTTTAGGCCTGTATGGTGAAGAATTGTGATGTTCAATCTTGAACTCCTCGCACAGCTCCCTCATCATGTTATTGTTCAGATTCGACCCATTATCGGTGATAATCCTGCTTGGAACCCCATACCGACATATGATATTATGCTTGATGAACCGAGTGACTACTTGTCTCGTTACGTTGGTGTAAGAGGCAGCTTCGACCCATTTGGTGAAGTAGTCTATGGCGACTAATATGAATCGGTGCCCATTTGAAGCTTTTGGTTCTATCATTCCTATCATGTCAATTCCCCACATTGCAAATGGCCATGGTGAACTCAGAACATTCAACGGGTTTGGTGGTACGTGCACCTTGTCAGCGTAGATCTGGCACTTGTGACAGGTCCTTGCATATTGGAAACAGTCGGCCTCCATTGTTAGCCAGTAATACCCTGCTCGCAGTATCTTCCTAGCCATTGAGTGTCCATTTGCATGGGTCCCAAAGGTTCCTTCATGTACCTCCCTGATAATCTCCTTGGCCTCGTTTTTATCTACACACCTCAACAACACTGAATCATAGTTCCTTTTGTATAGGATGCTTCCGCTTAAGAAGAACTTGGATGCAAGTCTCCTCAGTGTCTTTTTATCAATTGTTGAGGCATTCTCCGGGTATTCTTGTTTTTCCAGGTACTCTTTAATGTCGTGGTACCATGGTTTGTTGTCAGACTGCTCCCCGATCGCAAGGCAATAGGCAGGTTCGTCGAAGTGTCTAACAGTTATTCGTGGTTCATGATTTGGCCAGGTCACTTTGAACATAGAGGAGAGCGTTGCTAGTGCGTCGGCTATTTGATTTTCTTCCCTCGGGATATGAGTAAAAGTGATAGTATCAAATTCAGCCGTCAACTCCAGTATAAGGTCTCGGTACGGGATTAGTTTTGCATCTCGAGTGTCCCATTCTTTGTTGACTTGATGGATTACCAATGCTGAGTCTCCGTATACATCAAGGAGTTTGATCCTTAGGTCGATTGCAGCTTCTAACCCCAATATGCATGCTTCGTATTCTGCAATGTTGTTGGTGCAATCGAAACATAGTCTTGCAGTGAAGGGTAAGTGCCGGTCATCGGGAGATGTCAACACTGCCCCTATGCCATGTCCTAGTGCATTTGAGGCACCGTCGAACATGAGTTTCCATACCAAACCCGGTTCGGGTCCCTCGTCGGGTCCTGGTATTTCATAGTCTCTTACTAGCATGATGTCTTCGTCGGGGAAGTCGAACTTCATAGACTGGTATTCTTCGAGGGGTTGGTGAGCAAGATGTTCTGCCAGTACACTCCCTTTTATTGCTTTTTGAGTTACATACTGTATGTCGTATTCGGACAACAACATTTGCCACCTTGCAATTCTACCCGTGAGCGCCTGTTTTTCGAACACGTATTTTAAAGGATCCATTCTCGATATTAGCCACGTGGAATGATTCAGCATATATTGCCTTAGACGTTTGGAGGCCCATGCTAGGGCACAACATGTCTTTTCCAATGGTGAATACCGAGATTCGCAATCCGTGAATTTCTTACTGAGGTAGTATATAACGTGTTCTTTCCTGCCTTTTTCATCTTGTTGCCCCAGTACACACCCCATAGATCTTTCAAGTACTGTGAGGTACATGATCAGCGGTCTTCCGGGTACGGGAGGTAAAAGTATCGGTGGTTCTTGTAAGTAGTTCTTTATAGTTTCGAAGGCTACTTGGCAATCGTCGTTCCACTTTATAGGTTGATCCTTCCTGAGTAGTTTGAATATAGGCTCGCATGTAGCTGTTAGATGTGAAATGAACCTTGAGATGTAATTCAATCGGCCCAGGAAACCTCGCACCTCTTTTTCTGTTTTTGGAACGGGCATCGCTTGTATGGCTTTTACTTTATCAGGATCAACCTCTATACCTCGTTGGCTTACAATGAATCCCAACAGCTTTCCCGATCTTACACCAAACGTACACTTGTTCGGGTTTAACCTTAGCTTGTACTTCTTTAGACGTTCAAATAGCTTATGTAGATTTGTAATATGCTCTTCTTCTGTGCGAGACTTGGTAATCATATCATCTACATATACTTCGATCTCCTTATGAATCATATCATGAAAAAGTGTGACCATGGCTCTTTGATATGTTGCCCCTGCGTTTCGTAACCCAAAAGGCATTACTTTGTAGCAGAAAGTGCCCCAAGATGTCATGAAGGTAGTCTTTTCCATATCCTCGGGAGCCATCTTGATCTGATTATACCCGGAGAAACCATCCATGAAGGAAAACCACGAAGCTTGTGCTGTATTATCCACCAAGATATCTATATGTGGTAGTGGGAAATCATCTTTTGGACTTGCTTTATTTAGATCCCTGTAATCTACACACATGCGCACTTTCCCGTCTTTTTTAGGAACCGGTACTATGTTTGCAATCCATGGTGGGTAGTCAACCACAGCAAGAAACCCGGCATCGAACTGTTTGAGCACTTCTTCCCTAATCTTACTGTCCATATCTGGTCGAACCCTTCTGCGCTTTTGCCTGACCGGCGCACATCCTTCTTTGAGAGGTAACCTGTGTACCACGATGTCTGTATCCAACCCCGGCATGTCACGGTATGACCAAGCAAAAATTTCTGCGTACTCGTGGAGGAGCTTGATTAGCGTTGCTTTTACGTCCTTACCTAGCGTTGCCCCAATCTTAATGTTCTTGGGTTCTTTATCCGTTCCCAAGTTTATGATTTCAATGGCCTCTTGTGGAGGGAGCATGCTTTTGGATTCCTTATCCACTAACCTTGACAACTCTTCCGGAGGTTCATCGTCTTCCTCATCCCCTTCTTCGGCCTGATTAGCGAGAGCCTCGAGTTTGTATAGAGTCTCAGCAGTATTATTATCGGTGCTGTCAGAAAGTGATCTGCACATGTTTTATGTTTGTTTTCTTTTAGTATGCAGATGTGAACGTGCTTTGTTTGTGCAAGAAATTTATTTGTCATTTTCAGAAATGGAAAAGGAATAAATGCGAGGAAAGACAATATTTTCAATACCAAAATGCAAAGACAATTTTATTAATAAACTTCAAACTTGAAAGTAAATGGGGCCCTTACAAACTAGCTCTATGCTTCGGGCGAGGCATGAGCGTTATTGTTTTTCTTTTAAAAAAGGAAATAAAACACACAAAAGCAAATTACTTCGAAATGAAAACTATCTCCGGTATCTCCAGGCTTGTCCAATTCTGAAGCTGTTCTCCTGGCCTGATCTCTCGAATGAAATTGGACGTCCCTTCTCGAGAGTCCTGATTGGACACCATAGCCACATGTTCATACCCGCCAGTCACAAAAGTTTGCATTATTGGGGGAAATGGTCGTTCTTCCTTCTTAATGCTTGTGACCTTGGTGGGTTGGTATCCTAACCCCAGGCGATCCTTCTTCTCCATAACTTCTGGCAGCTTGCCCCAGCCTTTAGTATCTGCGTCTTGTAGGTCTTTCCATGAGGTTACCGCCCTTCGTATCTTCTCCACTGGTAGTGTGATAGCAGTTGCAATTTCTAGAGCTTGAAATGCGGTACCCAATGCTTCGTCTCCAGCCTCAATATATCTGTATGAGTTTAGATTGCTGACAAATATATCCTCTTCTCCATTGATAGTCACTATAGAGTTCCCATTCACAAACTTTAGTTTCTGATGGAGAGTGGAGGTGACTGCCCCAGCTGCGTGAATCCAAGGACGCCCTAGCAGGCAGGTATAAGCTGGCTCGATTTCCATCACTTGGAAGTTGATGCAGAAGGTGTGGGGACCGATTATGACAGGAAGGTCTACTTCTCCAAACACCGGACTCTGTGATCCATCGAAAGCCTTAACCACCAGACGACTAGGTCTAACCACAAGTCCTTCCAAGGCTATCTTGTCAAGTGTTGCTTTTGGCATCACGTTTAAGGATGACCCTGTGTCAATCAGAACTCTAGCCAAATGAGCCTTCCCACACTGCATGGAGATATGCAAGGCTTTGTTGTGTGACTTTCCTTGTAGGGGTAGCTCATTGTCACTGAAACCTAGGCATGCCCCAGCAGTTAGATTGGCCACCATTCCGTCAAATTGATTGACTGTGATGTCCTTGGTTACATGGGCAGCGTTTAGGATCTTCATCAGAGCATCTCGATGTTTCTCAGAGTGTATCAATAGTGATAAGAGCGATATCTTAGATGGTGTCTGTTGCAACTGATCTACCACTCTATAATCACTTTTCTTAATCAGAGCGAGAAACTCCTCAGCATTCTTATTAGAAGTTTCTTTATCCTTAGGTTCAGCCTCGTCACTTGGTCTTACAACCGCTTGTCCTCCAGATTGTGTCAAGTTTTCACTAGATGTTTGTGGTACTTGCGCAGTTTTGAATATGCGCCCACTACGGGTCATACCTCCAGGTCCAACGATGCTTGATACTGCAGTATTAGTATCGGTCTCATATTCCCATGGTACCGCTTTCATCTTGTCCAAAGGATATGGTCCTCTGACTGGGATGATCTTGGTATGCTCTTGCGTAGGTATCATCACTGGTGACCTTGAGCACGGGATGATTAATGGCTTTCTTGCCCCTTGTGCGGGTATTATTAAAGGCTCGTTTCTTTCCACCATCGCCACATATTCCTCTTCAGGGTGTTCCTCCAATTGGATCAACCCTTGATCCGTGAGTCTCTGCAAAGTGTCTTTGAAAGCTTCGTTGTGTTCTAGGACAAACCCCTTTATAAGAAGATACCTCTTAAGGGCATCTATGGGGGAGTTCCGTTGTTGAACCAACTCTTGCTCATTGACAATTTCTATTGCATTGACTGCGCCTTCATGGTGTGGCATCGGGTTCGTCTTCACGTTGGGTTTATCAAAGGCGATTGCCCCTGATTCAATCAAATCTTGAACGACGTGCCTGAAGGCCCAACATTTCTCCAGGGTATGTCCAGGAGAATTGGCGTGAAATTCACACCTTTCATTCGGCTTGTAGTTGGGTGTAACCTTGCCTGGAGGGAGAGGTGGCAGTGGCCTAACTTCTACCAAGGATTCATTTATTAAATATTTCAGAATTTCTTTCTTGGAAGTAGGTAGCGGATCGAATCTCCTTTGTCCTCCCGGAAACCGGTTTTGTTGTGGTGGATATGATATGGGGGGTCTGTTCTCCTGATGCCCTACAGCATTAGTCTCTCCTTCCTTCTTCTTTGTGAAGTTGGGGGTAGGCCTCTTTGCCTGATAGGAGTTAGATGATGCCCCTTGTATTTTCCCGCTCTTAATTCCGTCTTCTATTCTTTCACCAATAACCACTAAATCTGAAAACCCTGAGGACACACTCCCTACCATTTTGTCGTAGTATGGCCCTTGTAATGTAGCCATAAACATTTTTACGAGCTCTTTTTCCAACAGGGGAGGTTGGACTCGGGAGGCCATTTCCCTCCATCTCTGTGCATACTCCTTGAACGATTCCTCTTTCTTTTGTGACAAATTTTGGAGTTGCATCCGATCGGGTGCCATGTCCAAATTGTATTTATATTGTTTTAGGAACGTATTAGCAAGGTCGGTCCAGCTTCGGATGTGAGACTTCTCTAATTGCATATACCAGTCGACCGATGCTCCACTCAAGCTATCTTGGAAAAAATGCATCATCAGCTTTTGATCATGAGCATAAGCAGCCATTTTTCGCACATACATGCGCAAGTGACTCCTCGGACAAGAGAGTCCCTTGTACTTTTCAAAGTCGGGTATTTTGAATTTATGAGGAATAGTCAAATCCGGCACCAAGCTCATTTCATAGGTATCCACATCGAAGGCATCATATCCTTCCATTGCTTTCATCCTTTCTTCCAGCGCCTTGATTTGTCCACTCTCTTTGGAATTCTCCCCAGAATCAGCAGAGGTCAACTTTGGTTGAGGGACTTGATCTGTGTCATTAGTGTCCCCATACTGTAGGTTCAAGTAGTCCTCATCCCTAAGCGGATTGTTGATTGGAATGCGAACTGTGCGAGACGTCCCTTCTTTCTGAGTAGTAGGGATAAATCCTTCTTGAGAGGCCTCTCCCTCTTCATGGGTCGTGGTGACCCTTTTAGATGCGTGAGCATTAGTTTTGTGAGGGTCATAGCCTCGAACATATCCTAACAATGGGTTGCCATCTTTAGGTATTTCTTCATACTGATCATGAACCTCTTTAGCTTTGTCTTGCTTATCTTTGAGGTCTTTCATGAAGCTCAGCACTTGGGCCATTCCTCCCTGGAGGTCTTCAACAGTACCTTTCAGCTGGGTCATTTCTTCACGAAGGGCGGCTTGGTTCTGCTCTAGCTGTTCCATTGCTTTCTTCTTCTGAGCTCTGGTCTGGATGAGTGATCGAGTTGCAATGGTGTGACTGGAGATGAAGATAGTTTTTTTTTAATGTTTTGAAAAATAAATATGATATGCATGCTATGAATGATATGGTTATGCAATTTTTATGTCTTATCCACACTATTATAATACACATATATATTTATATATTATTTTTATTCCTCTCTTTTTTATATATACATGTACATTTTTCTTTTCTTTTTTTTTTTTGCACATATGTATTATGTATATATTTTTTGCATATGTATTTATTTTTCTTTTTCTTTTCTTTTGTACATGTATATACACATATGTTTTTTTTTTTTTAAGAGGTAAACAAGGTTGGCGAATATTTATAGAAACGATGAGTAACGAAAAAGAAACACACTTTATTGAAATAAAATACTAAAAACAAACTCCATTGTCGGTTAACAAAGATAGAAATTGAAATAACAAATTGAAAATACTTGGAATGCAAAAAGGAAAATAATCTAAAACTAAGAACGCCTTTGGATGTCTTCTTTGAACTTATCCACCATATCTCTACAAAGCTCTATGAATTCCTTGACTTCTTTGGGAAGGATAACAAGAGATGATTCCGCCTTTGCCAAACTTTTTGGAATGTCTAGGATTAGATCGTTGCACAAGTAAACTAGCTTGTCATAATTATTGCGGCACTTCTCGTATTCTTCAAGCATCTTAGGAACCATGCTCACGTGCTCATAAGCAGTAGAAACAATTGTGTATTGTCTCTCCCAATAATCCCTTTCATCCCTTGCAGCATCACATAACTCCTTTTGCCTTAGTAGTAATTGCCTAAGCACGGCCAAAGCTTGAAGTGCCCTATGACGCTCATCAGTGCGCTGTAAAAGTGCTTCTTCCGCGGTTAACCTCCTTGTGCGTTCTTCTTGTCCAGCATTGCGGGCCTCTTGAAGATCAAACTTTAAATCCCTTATTTCCACTTCTTGGTCCTTAGTTCTATCCGTTAATTCAAAGACCACAGCTTCTAGATTTTTTTCAGATTCTGCTTTGTCGTGGGACGCCTTTTCATAACGTCTCCTCCATCTTGCAATCTCCACATCCGCTTGTGCCAACCTTTCATTATGTGATTCTAGATTAAAATTAGCACTTAGAACTCCCTCGGTTGCACGCTTTCTTTTACTTCTTTGCCTATCATTTTCTTCTTTCATCGCTTGGAGTTCTTGATTTTTCTCTTTAAGGTCAAAGCGTAGTTGGCTCCTTTCATTAGTAAGTTGATGCAAATCAAGTTCTAATTTCTCTTTCTCCTTTCGGGACGCCTCTAGGGCAGCCCTGATTCCTTCTATCTCTTCGATGGATAAAGGAACAGGATCAGGAGAATCAGGCTTGTAGGCGGGATCCACAACAAAAGGAAGCAATACGTTCTTAACTCTTTCTTGAACCCATGCGGTATAAGATGCTTTTGCGATTACATTCTTTGGTCCAAAGTCTCTCCTTTGCACATTACTCCAAGCTTGAATTACTTTTTTCCATGTTCTTGGTTCACCTTTACCATTATCATGCAAAATTAATTCTTTTATGCGTTTTTCAGAAGGTTCCTTATCCATGGAATGACCCAATTGACGTAGTGCTAAAGTAGGATTATAATTGATACAACCAAGAGTTCCTATCAATGGCACATTGTTGAATTCTCCGCATTTGTAAATGATCTTATCTGAATTTAATTTTCTTGCATACCATAGAATAGAATCCGCTTTAAGAGCCCTTAATTTTTGAGACCAATCATTCCTAGTTAATTCTCTGATGAAGCAACTAGCTTTGTAGAGATGGGAAGTCAACCAAGAATAGAGCAAATGAACACAACACACTAGCACTCCTCTCTTTCTTTCATACCTCATATGAATAGCATAGTAAATGTTAGCGAGGATAGTCGGAGTTGGATCTTTGTCAAAAAGCCTAAAAGAAGTGAAAGCATGAATAGCGGTAGGATCAACATAGTCAATGTTCTTTGGCAATAAAACAACACCAAAAACCAAAAGAGCTAATACATGTCCACAAATGTCCCATTGTTTCCTTTGAGCAAACATTAATGCTTGATTTTCTAAATAAGATCTTTTGAACCCATGCACTTCTCCCTCAGTTTTATAATGAACTTTTAATTCTGCAGCGGACATTCCTAAAGCCTTTTCTAGATCTGAAAAGTCAACTTCCTTACCCACACCAGTATAGAATTCCTTTTTTATCCTCGAAAAACCCAACATAGCATCCATTTCTTCTATGGTAGGTGCTAACTGAAAATCCTGGAAAGTAAAACATCTCAAAGGCGGATCATAGAATTGTACCAAAGCGGTGATAGCTTCTTCTTGCACCTTTACCCTTAGCAAATCCAAGATATTACCATAGCGGATCTCAAACCTATCCAAAGCACCTGATGGCAATTTTTCTTTGATGATCTTCAATTTCTTAATGTCTGGAGTAGAAACAGTAAAGTGCACGATTGTCTTCTTCGTACTCATCCTTCCTACACATTCACCAACAAAATACACTTTACCAAATATATATACATATATGTGTATTATTATTTTTATTGGTGGATAAGACATGATGAAAAATGCAAATGATTAGATGATGCATGCAAACACATAACAAAAAAAAAAAATAATACAAACATAAAAAAAACAATTAAGTAAAAAAACATGGTATTTCAGAGAACCCAGGTTCATAGGTTCGACGTAGGGGGCTCTTGGGAGCCAACCTTTATATGGGGGTTCTAAAAGGTCTCATGGGGTCGTTCGTAGCCTCCGAGACTTTTTCGTCTCTTCGGATTTTGGAACAACTCACTTTATCCATGAGGTTCGAATTTTTGGGTAGGTTCCCGGAGAGATCAGCTAAGTATCCAGTCCAGCCCTCCACAAAGTCAAGCTTCGTTTCGGACCTTTCCAAATACCTAACCCACTCCGAGTGGAGTTATCAGTGAGATTCGTAAGGCGATTCATGTCCCCTTTTGGTCTCAAAGTTAACTCCCACATTTAAGGTTTAACCGACATAAAAATAGAGCAAATAAATATAAAAATAAAAGCAGATATTTTCAGGCAAATAAAAAACACAAAACAAATAAACAAATAAATAATTTAATGTTTATTAAAAGATAAACCTCCCCCAAACCCTAAATGTGGCAATTTGCCAACCCTAAAATGCGCCACAAACCCTAAACCACAACCCACGAGCCATAAACCTAAACCCACTCAAGCCTTAGGAGCATAATAATTCACTAAAAGTGTTTCCCCAGCAGAGTCGCCAGCTGTGGCAACCTGCCTAAAAATTTAATTTAGAGAGTCGCCACCTATTCTGAAGGGCGAATAGGAAACCCTACGCAGATAAGAGATTGAGGGTAAGTTATTACAATCAGGCTGAGGGAAGGTGTTAGGCACCCTCAGCCCTTTCCTAAAGGCTAATGTTCAAAGATTAGGGTTGCATGGCAGGATTTGTAAAGAAATGTGGCAAACAGAATTATAAGGACATGATTGAGATTTTGAAGAGGGGGACTCGCCTTGTTGCCAAATGCCTACGTACCTCCTTAGGGAGGATCAGAGGTTACGTAGTTCGGGAAGGGTTGTACGCCATTTAGAGTTTGAATTTGATTTGGTATGGTTTTTTTGGAGGCTTTTTGGTTAGCCTATCGCAATTTGTTTTGTCTTTGTAATTTGAATGAATTTTAGAATTATTAGGGTTTGGGCGTACAACCCTGATTTGGCACAATTAACCGCAATGATCAATAGGTTTGATCATCATAGCTAAAAGATTAAGGATTTGCATTATTACCAATTCAAATCGATTAATTCGATTATCACTAATAACAACTTATTGTATTTCATTATTTATTAATCGGCGTTTTATATTGTTACCTCTCATAATCGATTAACACGACTACAAATAATAACAAATTAAATTGAACAATGAGGCAAGATTAATCACCACAACCAATAAGATAGTTGCAGCCATTTAATCGAATTTAATTGGATTTTTTAATTTAATTAAAAAAGTACTTTAATTATTTTTATCGTTAACCACAGCGATTAATCGATTTAATCGGCGCAAATAACAAATTAAAAATATTTAATACAAATGTCATATTTTTATTCTATAAATAAAAAAATTTTAATATAATTATTAATTATTAACTAATATTTAAAATTATAAGAAAACAAATTAATTAGAATTTTATTAAGTTTTTATTAAGGATTTGATTAAGTGTGGTACTTTAGGAGGCTCATGTTATAGGGACTCAACCAGGGGCGTTAGATCTGAAGTTGATGGAGATCCAGTGGTGAGGATCTGAGGGTGCATGCTGGTAGTTAGGCCTTAGGCGCACAGGATCCAGAAGTAATTCTCAGAAAAAATAATATGTTGGAGGGAGGGTTCGAACCTGTGACCCTCCACTCCCAAACGTCACCTTTAACCAACTGCGCTACGCTAACAACGCGTTTGTAACACGCGATCAATGGACAAAATAGAATAACACTGCAGTGGATCAAAACGCGCGCGCGAATTTAAAATAACCAACCAGACCAAGACACGTTATCATCTTCCACCCCGGACTCACAAACCTCTGCAAATTTTGCTACAACTTAGCTACGAATTTTCCGTAGCAAATACAAGAACACAAAAATAGCGAATAGAGCATGTGCTTGAATAAATCAGGCGCGACCCCCTAGATCTACTTGTTTTCACCATACGAATCTAACCACACCATTAACGTACCCTAATTTTGCCTCTACAAAGAAACCCCAATTTAACCCTAAAACCTTCACTCGGCTATCAATGGCAGAACGCGATTAACACGCTCAAATTTCATAAAACCAATCCAGAAACAACCAGTACATTCACACAAACACGAATATGCAAATAGATTTCAGTGAGGATGCATATATTGTTCAAATCGAAAGGATTTTCAGAACGACTTACCTGGGCAAATACGAGGTATTTCTGGGGGTGTTGAAGTAGTGCACCTATCCAAACACGTTTAGAATCAGCCAAGGAAGCTTTTAGGACCTTTGAATCTCCTTGATTCCTCTTAATTTGCAAAAATCGACTTTGAGTTTCTTGGAGATTTTTTGCTCTTATCCCTTGCTTCTGATCCGCCTTTTTCCAACCCTTATTCCCTTGGTATATGTTAGGTACTTATAGGCAACGATTTAGGTTAACAAAAACTTCAGAAATCATTCTTGAATCAAATCTTGCAATATTGAGAAAATTGATTTGATTTCTTGATTTTTAAGTTACTAGACTTGGCTTCTTTTGTATCAATTCTTTCCATTTAATTTATGCACGAAAATATGATTATATTTGGTCATAAACTCTGATTGAGAATCACCCAAAATATACTTTCTATCAAATATTTGATTTTTCATTTAATTAAATCATTAAAAATTAATTTTAAATGAAATAAAATTATGTAAAATCAAATAAAATGATATAATTTATGGCATATGTTTTGGATAGCTTGTGGACCAAGTTTGGGTCATAGAATGTAGGCCCATTTGTAAGAATCTCAATTTTGAACCCTCCTTTTTTCACATTTGGTCCCTCAAAATCACCTGACTTTGATCAAGCATATCTCCTTCAATTTTTAAGCTATGAGAGAGATCTAATACTTTTTAGAAACCTCAAGAGGTCCTCTACAAGCCACTTTGGAATATATTTTTCATTTGAAGCTTTTATCTTGACCATATTCTCTTTGGGAAAAAACTGTTTCTGAAGGATGCCTGAAAATGACCTGTAATCTTTTGCTTTGTATCTCTTAAATGAAGCATTTCTAGCCCTGGTTTGTGAGACACAAAGTTGTAGAGAATCCAATTTCCTTCAAAATAGGCTTTGAGTGGGGAATTTTTGATGTTCCATGTGAAAGTTATGCCCAGTCAAAGTTGGGTTGACTTTCTCCTAAGAAACCCTAATTTGAACCTTTTCATGTTTGTTCATCTCTGAGTTTCTATTAATGGAATCATGATCAATTCTTGATCAAATGATGGTTATGCACCCCATACTTGATGTTTGCCTAATGATTATGGTTTGAATCATGCCTTGATTGTGATTGACCTTTCAGTTTGAATTTGCTGACTGTGAATCATCTGGATTATTTGAATGAGCCATGCCTTGAGATTTGAACCTTGCTTTTGTTATGAGATAAGTGTGGAAGGTAAATTTTGGGGTATGACATCTATATGTGTATGTATGGCTTGATAAAATATTCGTAAAAAACCGAATCAACCGAACCAAACCAAACCAAATTGGTTTGGTTCTAAATGCCAACCGAACCGAACCAAACCAAGCCGCACGATATTTTCTCTTTCGGTTCGGATGATTTTTTCGTCAAAATCGCCCAAACCGCACCGCGAACACCCCTAATATAAGAAAGGGTGAACCAAGCAAGAAACAATTCAAATGAAAAGAAAATGGGGAGATGAAAATAAACGGTCAAATCATATCTTGGGAACACCATGGCATTCAAGCACCCTAGAAGGAAGCACCACACCCTAGCCTATTAGCCTAGAGCCATATGTTTAGAATTCACACGAAACGTCCCAACAAAGAGAAATACATTTAATCCACCTGTTCCTTAATCCCCAACGGTCAAACTCATCATCTCTCATCCATATTCAATTCGACATTATAAGGCCGACACATATTCTGGAAGGCTTCCCGTTTGAAATCTCACGGCAAATCTTAGGGGCAACTATTTTAAGGCTCAGTTATAAAAAGTTTATTCGATGCTCCGAAATAAGGCCAAATGACTACTTGACCCAAGTGTATATAGATACTTCTACACGCGTAAAAGTTAATTCACACATTTTTAATACGTTAGTCCACTCCTTTTTAGATTCATTCATTAACTTAGGCGTTGGAATGCTAATCTTCTAGATCCAGTCTCGTATGCAATCACACCAAAGACTTGTAGCACAATATAAACTTCATCATCTCTATTCAGACATAATTCAAGTTTCAATAACAAACACAAAACATAATCACGTGAATAGTTTAGATTAAAATAAATTTAAAATGAATATTATTAAAACTGAGTTTGATTTTTAAAAGTTAAAAAATTATGCCCGAAGAAGACCTATTTTAAATATCCATAAAATTTGCCCATTTAAGTGATCTATGTACCTTTTTAAATAGAGCATTGCTACCTTGACACCATATTTGATACCAAACACTTTCACTGTATATATTGTTTACCGTATTTATACGGTAAACAATGTATTTTTATTAAAATAATATTATTTTTGTTCTGGACTGGGCCGAGCAGGCCCAATCCTTGTCACCAGCCGAGCAGGCCCAATCCTCTTGGCCCAATTACTGGGCAACCGATTAAGGCTGCCCCCCTCGCGAAGACTCTGATCGAGCAGGCCCAAACCTTTGGGCCCACTTACTGGATAACCGTCAAGGAGTTATCCACGCACGAAGACCACGCGTCACGCAGCGAAGGATTCGGTCAACCACCTCCGAACCCTACGCCATGCTCATCCAGAACGTGAGTCTCCTGCTGACTCAGCCCTAGCACGGGACGTTCTGGCAGTTCCCTAGCACGTGGGCCTCCAATTGGATTTGGCCCAATTAGGGAACCTTGGCCCAGCGCTGGGGGCTATAAATACCCTCTTTCACTAGAGGGTCAGGTATTCTATTCTCACTCTAAACCTCTTTCTCTGATAGCTACTGACTTAAGCATCGGAGAACCTTGCAGGTACCCCCCCCATCTCGCTCCTCAAGCCAGATATTGCGCCTTGACGATTCTTCTGATCAGGTACGATCAGTGGCGCCGTCTGTGGGAACTTGCTCCCCCTTCTTTAACAAAGATCAAAGCACAACCTTTCACCATCGTCATGGCCAACAACATACCTAGCCCTGATCCCTTCGTCCTGGAACAACTGATTGAAGATTCCAGCCGCGAGATGGCAAATCGCCGTCGGCAGGAACGAACCCTCGCCGGACAGAGAAGCCCGGGGCATGAAACCTCACAGCCCCAGAGGCAACAGATTCAGGGCACTCAACAGATGCATGTTCTTCAACAAGTCCAGAATGTCGAACAAACCCATCCTGAAGGACAAGCCCAGAACGGGGAAAACGGGCAGACCCAGCCCCGAACTGAAGAGGAACAGCTCCAAATTGTGCAGGAAACTGACACCAGAGACGGGCAACCGGCTTCCTCGTTCACTCACACCTCTGACAGGAGAAGAAGCCGTAGCCTCGAGGAGGAGGAACAGATCAACATCCCCGAGGGCGCTGATCCAACCGCCATCCTCCTACTTAAAGAGCTGCAGAAGACCAACCGCCTCATCCGCCTGCAGGGCGACCGCATCCACGACCTGGAAAGGAGGCGACGATATCGCTCACCTCAGCGGAGGCGCCATCGTTCGCGTTCCTATTCCTCTTCGCGGTCACCTCCGAGGAGAAACCGAAAACGCAGCCCATCCAGGTCCCGTTCCCCCTCGAGGAGAAACCGACGCCAGCGGTCTTATTCCCGTTTTCCCCCTCGAAAGACTCGGAAGAATCAGAAACCTGAAACCGCTGAGAACAGGAGTCTCTCTCCCGTGAAGGAAACCCGAGGACCCTCCAAAGCCGCGCAGAAAGTCCGCGAGCATTCTCCAAAGGACAACCGCAAATCCTCGGGCAAAACACGCAATAAGTCCCAGCGAGGCAAACATTCAAACTCCCCTGGGCCCAGTGACGAGGAGGATTTCCGCAGCCCCTTGTCCGAGCAAATCCGGCGCGAGCGTCTCCCTCGGGGGATGGAAAAGCCACCAGCCTTGGATCACTACGACGGGACCACCGACCCCGATGATCACATAAGGAGCATCGAAGCTGTCATGGACTACCATGTGGTACGAGGATCCATCAAATGCCGCATCTTTCCAACCACTCTAAGGAAAGGCGCGATGAACTGGTATAGAAATCTGCCCCCTAACTCCATCCGTTCCTGGACTGAATTGAAGGACCTTTTCCTAAGCCACTTCACCGCGTCTCGTCGGCAACCGAAATCCGAGGCAAACCTCGAGGCAGTAATCCAAGGTACCAACGAATCTTTGAGGGATTACCTCGACAGATTCAATAAAGAAGCTGTCCAAGTGCAGACCGCAGACTACATGAAGAGGTACCTCCTCGAACGAGGACTCCTCCCCGGAAGCGATTTCAAAAAAGCCATCAAGATCGAGGAAGTCCACTCCATGAACGCCCTCCTTCGCAAGGCTCAAGCTTTCATCGCATACGAGGAAGCAGAAGCTGCTACCATGAGAGCTTCGCGGGGCAGCGACGCCGCTCGCAATTCAAACTATGAGCCCTCAACCTCGAGGCGCGGGCCCGAAAGAAAGAAAGACGACAGGTCTCTCGACACCAAAGAACGCCGAGGACCTTCTGGTCGTTTTAGCGAATATACCCCGCTGAACGCCTCGCGGGAAAGGATCCTGGCCGACTGCCAAAATACTGACTTCAAGAAGTCGAACATCAGGCCCCCAAAGTCAAACCCCGCGAGGCCAGGAACTGACAAGTCCAAGTACTGCAAATATCACAGAAGTCATGGACACCTGACCGAGGACTGCATCCACCTCAAGGATGCTATTGAAACACTGATCAAGGAAGGTCGCCTTTCGAAGTACACGCAGAAAGGAGAACCTTCCCGGCGAGACGACCGCAGAAACTCCGAAGAAGGGAATTCGCCGGACAACAGGCCCCTACAAGTAGCCCTATTAGTAACCCGACCTGAGGATTTCATACCATCCGCCGGGGCACCTGCCGCACTCAGCAAATGGGAAGGATTTCCATTCTCCATGGTCGTCTCCAACGGCGGAGATCCTGGTTCCCTCACCATCAGTTCGGTGAAAAGAAAGTTCGACGAGCTGCTCAGCGCTAACACAGACCTCGGCCCTACACTGAGAAAGTTCCGAGGGAAATCTGAACCAATCACCTTCTACCTGGAAGAGTTGCCCGGCGGAGCTCCAAACGCCACGATTCCTCTGCTCGTCCGAGCAAGAATGGCAAACTTCGATGTCCGCCGGGACCTAGTTGATGAAGGAAGCTCGGTCGACATCATGTACTCCCACCTCTTCCGGACGCTCCAGCTGGACGACTCACACCTCACTCCCTATGTAGGTTCGGACCTTCAAGGTTTCAACGGAGCTACCACTAAACCATGGGGTTACGTCGAGCTGATTGTCACCTTCGGGGAAGGTGAGGCTTCCAGACAGGTCAAGACCAGGTTCTTGGTGATCGACTGCAAGACCCTGTACAACTGCATCATCGGACGCCCCACTCTCGCCGAGCTTACAGCAATACCCTCCACTGTCCACCTGAAGATGAAATTCTACACGAGGACAGGACGAGTGGCCACCATCAACGCCGATATCGAAGCGGCCAGAAGAATCTTCGACGCCTCCGTCAAGGGACTAGAGCTAATCGCTCCTCCGACCAACTCCAGCAAAAAGCCAAGGACCGAAGACAAGCATCCCCGGGAAGACCAGCATCAGACAACCAACGTCAGTTCAGTCGACCTAGATGCCCGGTTCGCAGAGGAAGATCCGAAGATTGGCGAAGATGCGCAGTCAAAGACACCTCACCCTTGCAGACCAGTCCCAGACGGAGACTTCGAGCTTGTCCCCTTGGGCGACGACCCCAGCAAGTCGGTGAAGATTGGTAAGAGCATCCCAGACCTTCCGAGGAAGCAGCTCGTGGCCTGCCTTCGAGCCAACGCTGACCTATTCGCCTGGAGCGCCGCGGAAATGCCCGGACTCGACCCTGAGGTCGCCTGCCACCACCTCTCCATTGATCCAGCTGCAAAAGCCATAGTTCAACGTAGGCGTCGGCAGTCCCCCGAGAAAGCGGAGGCTGCCGAGAAAGCTGTAAAAGACCTCCTAGAGGCAAATTTTATTTCCGAGGCCAAGTATTCAACTTGGCTCTCAAACGTTGTACTCGTTAAAAAATCTAATGGAAAATGGAGAATGTGTGTTGATTATACTGATGTTAACCGGGCATGTCCAAAAGACGCCTATCCTTTACCAAACATTGATAGACTGGTCGACAACTCGGCCGGCTATAAATTATTGTCTTTTATGGATGCTTATTCAGGTTACAACCAGATTCCGATGGCGAGGAGCGACAAGCAGTACACGGCGTTCATGACTGAATCGGGCAATTACTACTACAACGTAATGCCCTTCGGCCTTAAAAACGCGGGCTCCACGTACCAACGAATGATGAACAAAGTGTTCCGAGGAGAGCTCGGCGATACCCTCGAGGTGTACATGGACGATATGATCGTCAAATCTCGAGGGGACACCGACCACACCTCCCACCTCGAGCGCGTATTCGAACGGGCCAGATCCTGCAAGATGCGCTTCAACCCGGAGAAGTGCACCTTCGGCGTCCGGGCAGGAAAATTCCTCGGTTTCTACCTGACCGAACGGGGAATAGAAGCCAACCCAAACAAATGCCGAGCGTTCTCTGAACTCCCAACTCCCAACAATAAAAAATCCATCCAAGTACTGAACGGGATGCTCACTGCACTGTCGCGCTTCGTCGCGAAATCTGCCCAGCACGCCCTCCCTTTCTTTAAACTACTACGCAAAGAAGCAGCCTTTGAGTGCTCCGAGGAGTGCGAGCAAGCACTGACACACCTCAAGCAAGTATTGTCCTCGCCTCCCGTCCTTTCTCGACCCGATGACAACGAGCCTCTGTACCTTTACCTGGCCGTTTCAAACGAGGCAGTTAGCGCAGCCTTAATCCGAGAAACGATAGACGGGCAAAAACCCGTATATTTTACCAGCAAAGCCTTACAGGGACCCGAGGTACGTTACCAACAGATCGAGAAAGTCGCCATGGCCCTAGTAATAGCAGCTAGGAGGCTACGACACTACTTCCTCGCCCATACAATCTTCGTCCGGACAGATCAACCCATCAAACAACTCCTCAGCCGACCAAACATGGCCGGACGGATGCTAAGATGGTCCCTCGAACTTTCCGAATTCGACGTTCAGTATGAGAGCAGGAAGGCTTTGAAAGCTCAGGCGCTGGCGGATTTTGTTGCCGAGATGACCTCCATCGCCGACTCGCCGGACACGATTAGAGACAAGTGGACCATATACGTAGATGGCGCGTCAAGCAGCTCGGGCAGCGGTGCGGGCATTATCTTGGAAAACGACGAGGGTCTTATCATAGAAGCATCTCTAGTCCTCTCGTTCAACACATCTAACAACCAAGCCGAGTATGAAGCCCTTCTCGCAGGATTGAGACTTGCCGAAGACATAGGGGCACGGGTGATCAAGATCTACACCGATTCCCAACTCGTCGCATCCCATATAAGTGGGGAGTACCAGGCTAAAAACGACGTGCTCGCCGAATATCTCACCCTCGTCAAAGACAAGATAAAAAAGTTCGCCATAGCAGAAGTCGAGCATATCCCCCGAGAACACAACTCGCGCGCTGACATTCTGTCCAAACTCGCAAGCACGAGAAAGAAAGGGGGAAACAAATCAGTTATCCAAGAAATTCTGCCCAGGCCAAGTGTAGGCGAAAAAACACGAGCTCCGCAGGTATTCGCCATCGGAGACGACCAATGCTGGATGACCCCGGTGTACAATTTCCTCACAAAAGACGAGCTCCCCGCGGATGCGAAAGAAGCCTCAACAATTAAGCGACGAGCGTGTTCATACACTATCCTCGAAAACAAGCTGTACCGACGAGGTTTCTCCATCCCCCTCCTTAAATGCATCGATGCCTCTCAAGCACTAGAGGTACTCCAAGAGCTCCACGATGGAATCAACGGTCAGCACCTTGGTGGGCGGTCCCTGGCTAGGAATGCCCTCAGAGCCGGCTATTACTGGCCGACCATGCAGCAGGACGCCAAAGAGTACGTCAAAAAATGCGACAAATGCCAACGTCACGCCGACATGCACCTGACACCACCAAACGAGCTCAAATCTCTCTCGTCACCATGGCCTTTCTCTACGTGGGGAATGGACCTCCTCGGACCTTTCCCGGTCGGATCCTACCAGAACAAATACCTGGTGGTCGCTGTGGACTACTTCACAAAATGGATAGAGGCTGAAGCGCTCGCTAAGATCACGTCCCAAAACGTGCTCCGATTCTACAAGAGGAACATACTCGCTCGATTCGGGGTACCACAGGCGATAATAACCGACAACGGCACTCAGTTCACGGACAGAAAATTCCAGGAATTTGTGGCCAAACTCGGAAGAAAGCAGCACTTCACCTCGGTCGAGCACCCCCAAACTAACGGACAGGCTGAAGCCGCCAACCGAGTCATCCTCCGTGGGCTAAAAAGAAGGCTCGGCGAGGCGAAAAAAGCTTGGGTCGAAGAGCTACACATCGTCCTCTGGGCATACAGGACAACCCCACATTCGACCACAGGTGAAACACCATTCAGATTAACCTATGGCACCGAGGCCGTGATCCCCGTAGAGATCCGAGAACCGTCTCGTCGCACTGAGTCGCCCCTCGAAGAAGAACTTAATGATGAAGCCATGAGGGAAGAACTCGATATGGTCGAAGAAATCCGCACAGGATCTTCTCTCTGAGAAGCTAAACTGAAACAACAAATAGCGCTAAGACATGACACCAAAGTTATCAAGCGCTCCTTCGAAATCGGAGACCTGGTGCTCCGAAGGAACATGAAAGATTCACGCGAGGGCAAACTAGCCCCGAACTAGGAAGGCCCATACCGAGTTTACGACAAAACCGACAACGGTGCGTATTACCTCGAGAACCTACTCGGTGAAAAACTTGCTCGACCCTGGAACGCTGAAAAGCTCAGACGATACTACAGTTAGAAACACCCTAACACTGCCCGGCCGGCCACGTCGAATACGATATAAAGCCGGGCAAGGACTCGCGCCCTAGTACGAGCGCGTTTGCTCCACGACAGCATCGGTCCGGCACCCTAATAAAGAACAGTGCCGACCACGCGACGGGCCTATCACACAGACTCTTCGCGGAAGTACTAGCATGGCAGAACCCCAGCTCGCGATGGGATCGTTCACGCCGCGAGCACGCAGCCTTAACCGCGGCCTCGAGCTCGCTTGACGCGCGCACCCGCCGTGCGCACCCGGACCGTACAACACACGCCCGGGCCATAAACCTCGGTCGAGTACAAACAATAAAACATACATTCAACAAAATCAAATAAGCGCAAATTAACGTTCGAACATAGAACAGAATATTAAAGGCCGACCAAATTGGCCGGCGATATCCAAATATTACAAATCTGGGCATTGCCCCACTAGCTATTTTGGCACGCAGGCCACAAAATATTGGCACGCAGGCCACAAAATACTGGCACGCAGGCCATGAAACACTGGCACGCAGGCCACTAATTGATTAAACATCACCGTCGTCATCCTCGGCGCCGTTGTCCTCACCCCGGGGTCCCTCCTCATCCTCCCAGTCTTCGTACTCCGGGTTTGGCTCAATCCGTCCATCCACGACCTTGTGGTATGGGCCAATGCCCTTCGTCACCAGCCGAGGGTTGAGGACCTTCAACTGATCCACAGCGATCTTGAAGCCAGCCCCCAGGGTGGCAACACAGTCAATCTCCAACTCCCTCACTTTGCCCAGAAGCTGCGAACGGGTCACCAAGGCTTTCTCGTCTTCATCCTCCTCGGCAGCAGGAAGATGAGACCTCTCCAACTCAGCGACCCGCTCACGGAGCCTTTTCCCCTCGGCCTCTAACTCCGCAACTTTGTTCTGCTCCTTGACAAGGTCCTCCACTATACCGCTCTGAACCACATACTTATCCTTATACTGCTCGAACTCGTGTTCTAGCTTGTCATAGTTGGTCTGAAGAGCTTCGTAGTCCTTCTGGGGACAGACATTCTGAGCGTTGAGAGCCAAGGCCAAGGAGGCCACCCTCATCATCCCCTCGAGGTCCTGGGACAAATCCTTATCTCGAACCGCCCGGTCCCGCCTAAGGATGTGCCTCACCTCCTCGCGCTCGAGGAGCACATTCCTCTCCGAGAAAATCCCCCTGCGCAGAGTGCAAGAAGGCAGCACAATATCTTCCTCGGAGGGGTCATCAATTATGAGAGGGCAAAGCTCTAGGGTCCCCTCGTTCCTCGGCTTTTTACCGGCTGGCGACCCTCGCGAGGCCGTCCCAGCTGAAGATGGGGAGCCACTGTCTGGAGCACCAGCGGCAGCCGCTTTAACCTCCTCGACTCGAGACCGCTTCACGGTCACTTTGATGGCCCCCTTGTTTTTTGCCCGCATCTTAGTGACCTTGTCCTGCAAGTCGGCCATCTTTCCTGCAAAAATAAAGAATCAGAACCAACAAGATATTGCTCGAATAAATAATAGCTATCTTACCTAACAAAATCATAGCATCCCCGTAATTCCCGCACTCGAGGATCGCTTTAGTGTTGATGTGCCGGGCCTCCACCATAGGACTTCCATCATCCTCAAACAGGGGGTCCCCATTGGGATACGTGCACATGGCCGGCCTGAACCCGTCCACGAAAGAAGCGAGCCGCCGATACCCCCCCATATCGCGCTCGTTGAGATCCTCGTCGCGAAAGATATAGTAGTCGGTCCCACGCTCGAAATGGTCCGGCTGCCACTCCAATGGGAACCGAGCAGAGGGACCCACCTTCTTCACCCCGTCCTCGATATACTCGCGCTCCTCGAACAGATGGTTCTCGGCCTCAAGGGTAAGGGGCTTAATCAAAAAATACCGACTCTTGAAGTGCTTGATAGAGTCCTGATAGAGTGCGAACAGCTTCTTCGGCTGCTTGAACGACACCCAGCTCCACTTGCCATCCGGGTCACGCAACCTCTGCAAGTGGAACACCCTGAAGAGGAGAGGCAGAGTCGCCTCCACATCCAAGTACCCACACACGATCTCGAAGGACCTTAAGAACGCCAAAGCGTTAGGGTGAAGCTGGGACGGGCACAAGCGTAACCAGCTGAAGACGCTCCGTTGCAAGTGAGTGAAAGGAAGACGAAGACCAGCCTCCTTAAAGACGAACTCGTACATCGCGAAACGAGGACCGGAGAATCGCGAGCAAATCCTCTGGTGAGACTTAGGCGTGAAACCACCCCAAGAAGGCTCCTCTCCCTCGTCAAGATCCTCGAGCACGTTGAAGGCTTCCTTAGGACGAGTCGTGAAACGCGATGCAATCGTCCTCGGAGCAACAGCCACCCATTCTTCGAGCGCAACTGGGGAAGATTCGACGACGGGGATACTCTCTTGCGAACCAGCAGCTTCATCCCCGTCTGAAATGTCGAAGACGACATCCTCCTTGTTCTCGTCGGCCATTTACCTGAAAAGCAGAGGAAACCGTGAATTCGACTGGTCAAATCCACCCTTCCACCGCAAGTCAAGTGAAAGGGCGAGGAAGAGAGACGAGGAAAACTCCCCCAATCTTCAAATAGCCGACGAACCAAGGCTCCCCCAGCCTAGTCATCGCACGCAGCGGAGGTCGGCAGACTCATAACCTCACCGAGACACACATCCCTCTCTGCTCGCGCCCTCCATACTATTCCCTAACGGTCCCAAAAACTGGACGCCTCATTCAAACGTTCCAGCTCCAATCACTTAAAACCCACCCGGCAAACGCATGGGCTAAGCAACCATTTTCTAAGTCTACTCGGCCCACTCATAATCTCCGCTCGCCGCACTCATCAATCATGCTCGCCGCATTCAAAACTTATGCATAAAATGTTAAGTAAAGACATAAAGGAGGCGAGGAACTTACTTGAAGAAAACGAAGAGAATATGAACGTGACGAGGAAGAGAACAGTGAGCGAATCTTGGAGGCTTGGAAAATGTTAAGTGCCAAATGAGTGATCTCCTCACTCCTTATATAGGAAAAGAAGGCCAAAGGGTGTCATGATGGCCTAGGCAGCCTAGGAGACGCCATCATTGCCTACACCCCCAGAGGCGGCTCCTTCCACGAGAGTCTGCCACGCGTCTCAATGGCCTTGAGAATCCCAAAAGACGCCTCTGCTTTCACCCTTAGAAACGGCGCAGTAATGATTACAACCTGTACAGCTGACACCTGTCAATCACAGTGACGAATGACAACCAAAACTTTAAAAACCAAGGACAACGGCCGGACTCGACCCTGAGAAAAGCCCAGGATTTGGAGTCGTTGCCCGTGCTCGGCTAAACCTCCTCGTTAAAGTCATCACCCTTATAAGGCTAACGACTTGGGGGGCTCCTGTTCTGGACTGGGCCGAGCAGGCCCAATCCTTGTCACCAGCCGAGCAGGCCCAATCCTCTTGGCCCAATTACTGGGCAACCGATTAAGGCTGCCCCCCTCGCGAAGACTCTGACCGAGCAGGCCCAAACCTTTGGGCCCACTTACTGGATAACCGTCAAGGAGTTATCCACGCACGAAGACCACGCGTCACGCAGCGAAGGATTCGGTCAACCACCTCCGAACCCTACGCCATGCTCATCCAGAACGTGAGTCTCCTGCTGACTCAGCCCTAGCACGGGACGTTCTGGCAGTTCCCTAGCACGTGGGCCTCCAATTGGATTTGGCCCAATTAGGGAACCTTGGCCCAGCGCTGGGGGCTATAAATACCCTCTTTCACTAGAGGGTCAGGTATTCTATTCTCACTCTAAACCTCTTTCTCTGATAGCTACTGACTTAAGCATCGGAGAACCTTGCAGGTACCCCCCCATCTTGCTCTTCAAGCCAGATATTGCGCCTTGACGATTCTTCTGATCAGGTACGATCAATTTTTAAAAATTATTTATTTTATTTTTTAAAAAATGTTTATTTTTAAAATTTACTTTATAACACGAATATATGGTTGTTCATTAACCAACTTCACAATTGTATTAACCCCAAAAATATACATCATTAACCAATTATTTTACTTATAATTTATTAATCACTTTCAATACTTTATTAACCAATAAAATACATAGTATTAATCATGTTTTGACGCTAAATTATAAATGTATTAACCAATTTTTATACTCTATTCACCAACTTTATTTTACTATTTTTTTTAAATATTTGAGAACTCATTAACCCAGTTATAAATCGTATTAACCAACTTTATACAAACTATTAACCAAAGTCTGAATGATATACATATTAATTTTTTTCATGTTAGAATACATATTAACCAAACTTAAAACTGTTTTAATCAAATTTTAATATTTCATTAATCAAAATAATTTAAAAAAAAACAACAAATTAAAATATTAAAATAATAATAAAAATACTGTTCACGTATTTGTGAACAGTATTTTGAGTGTAGGTATAAGTTTGTGGTGTCAAAATATCATTTCTCTTCTAAATATCCATAAATTTTGCTTTTTATGTCTCACCTTTTAATACTACCTTAATTTCATTCTTGTTTGGTCCCACATTTGTTACTCATGATATACACGTACACATCGACTAGATAAACTTAGTTATCCATGAAACTTACTTCTCTAATTAATCTCATCATTAATAGTTTGTTAGTATAAAGCCACTTAAGAGCTCCTTAATTTTGAGAGGACCACAAGAGTCTTATAAAAATCCTACTGTGTTTCTAGAACAACATAATTCTTCATTTTGTAGCTTGAAATTCTGAGTTGCCCATATGGTATCACATGGGCATTGTAGGTAGGTTTCATGGTCCTCCACACCCCAATATTCATAACTAGCTGGGTTGTCTAACCAATGGATGTAACCCAATTGATATTGAGATTCTAGGAATGAAGAATCAATCTCCTCCAACCATAAGTATATTATTCAAAGGCAATAACTCACATGAGAGAAAAGAGAACTCAGGTCAATGTAGAATGTGAACCATCTAATAAATGTAGAATATGAACCAACTTCTTATCAACGGAGTACTTTTCATTGTCTGCCACTAAAATCTTAATTATTGTATTTCATAATTTTTTTAAAAAAATTAAATTTTAAAAATAAAAAATTGTTTTATTTTATTTCGAGTTATGTTGTGTTATCGAATGATATTAAATTCGACATTCTCTATCATAAATTTGAATATGGATTTATTTTTAACAGTTTGTGTAAATTTGTCACAACAATTTTTTAGAATTAAGAAAAATATTTTTTTAGAATTAAGAAAAATATTATAGTCTTGTCCGGTTTAGAAATCAATAATCTTTGTTAGTCAAAGATCTTCAATTCATATTAAAAAAAACTATATTAACATCGTATATAGTTCATTGCTAAGTTAAAAACCTTGCATTGACATTAATTGTTATGGTTAGGGGTGTTCGCGGGCCGGTTTGGTTCGGTTTTGAGAGAATCCGATATCCAAACCGATTAAAGTTAAATGGATTGGTTTGGATTGGATTTACAAATTTTTGCGATAAAGCCCAAACCGAACCGATCCGAGAAACAACGGATTGGTTTGGGTTGGATTGATCAGGTAGATAAAAAATGCAAAAATATTTTTAAAAAATAACTTATTTATAAAAATTAATTTTTCATAATATTAAAAAAAATATAATATTAATAGTGTTCAAATTTAAATATTATACTAGAAATTTTTCTCTAATAGATTCAAAAATATCTAACAAGAAAAATATCTAAGATTAAGACTTTTGAATCTATAACTAGTCATTTGAATTAATATGATAATGAATGTGTTTCATAACTTTATGTTCATTTATCATATTACACTATCAATTTTCTAATAACAAATTAAAATGAGAAAATGGGTGATGCACTAACAGTGTAAAATGTTTTTACACTGTCAACCAATCACCACCATGTATCCAATTAAACCACTCTTTTATTTAAAAAATAATTTAATGACATGGCTAATTGATAGCTTTCTATTGGATGACAGTGTAAAACTATTTTACACTATCAGTGCACTACCTTTTAACTCAATTAAAATAGCATAACTTGTCCACAAACAACATTTTATTTTTTTCTTATTGAAGTTGAATGTTTGGTAGTAAGTTTCATGGTAATTAATTATGGTTGGTTTGGGTTGGGCTTGCGGGTAGAAAATTCAAAATCCGATGCCCGAACCGATTGTCATTGGATTTCATTGGTTTGGTTCGGTTCTTGCCCGAACTGAAAAAATATCCAACCCAAACACTATGGTTTGGTTCGGATTCTGGTTTGGTTCGGATTTACCCGAACCAATGAACACCCCTAGTTATGGTGGTAGCGTTTGTCCTTGCGATTGAAATGCATGTATCAGTATATGCCTGATTAACAAATCATAGTTATTTGACTAATATCAATATATTGGTCCTAAACTTTAGAAATTGTTGAACAAAGAATAGTACAAAACAAATTTTTTTTTTTTTTTTATATCTTTAGGCATCCAAGGGTGAGTGCACCTAGCTATATGCCCCTTCTTTATCCAAACAACAAAGGCATTTTGACAAAGATAGCTGTATGAGCAATTTGAGTTTTTTTATCGGAATACCCAACATTTTTTAAAGAGAATTTCTTCACCCACCTCCTAACCTTCTTGCTCACCCCTGGTGAATTTACAACACTACCCCTTGTTTCGGAAGTTCATTTCCGAAAAGGTATTTTTTTTTAAAAAAAGGTGTTTTCGGAAATGAACTTCCGAAAACGTGTTTTTTTAATATAAAATATTGATTTCGGAGATGCATCTCCGAAATAAAGTTACATTTCAGAAAATGTGGTGTTTCGGAAGTTCATCTCCGAACTCACCCCCTTGGGAGAGGAAGGTGTTTTCGGAGATGCATATCCGAAATATTCCAAGACCAAATTGGTCTTGGAATGTTTCGGATATACACTTCCGAAATAATTCAATAATTATTAAAAAATTAAAATCAAGGTCAATCAATACAATTAATAGGTATAAAATGAAAGTGAATCAATAATTTTTTCAAGATTCTTACTTAAAATAATTTTCTCCTATTTTTAGTAATAAATAATTTCCTCTCTAATAAATCATAATTCCCTACTCTCATACATAAAATAGATTTTTCACATTTTTGTATAACTATCTAATTATACTTCATCTAAAAAAAATCATAATGCTAAATATTTTTGATTTTTTTTTAATTTTATTTAAATTTAATCATATTGAATTCACTTAATATAAATAATAAAGTTGTTTCATTTTTAAATATAATATATACAAATTCACAAAGTGTCTATAAAAAATATACAAAAACTAAATAATAATTAGCATAATAATTTTATTGTGAAAAAAAAATATAATTGTATTTTAAAATAATTGTGAAATTTGTTTCAAATAATGAATACACATTTTTTTAATTAAAAAATCACATTTTTTTCTTAATAAATAATAAAAATAATATATTATAATTAATAATAATAATCACGTAATTTATATTAATTTTTCTTAAAAATACGTGATTTTTAATATTTATTTGTAAGAAATGTTATTTTTTATTAAATAATGATTTATCTCAATTTTAAACAAATGACAATTTTGATAATTAAGAAAAATTATATTCTACAAACTTATTTTAATTTTTAATTTTCATATTGTAAATTTTTTAATATTAATAAATAATAAACGTTATATTGAAATAAAAAAAATCTGACCTTCAATCAAATTTTATTATTTTTATTTAAATAAACTTATATTATATATACTTTATATACACTATAAAAATTGTTATATTTTTAAATGGTGCGTTAAAATATAAAAAACTATATAAACAGTAAATATAAAAACAAACAAGGATTAATGATTAATCCAAAAATATTATATAAAGTGAACAATGAAATTGATAATACTTTGTAATCATTTTTAAACATTTTAAAAAATATTATGTATGTTTTTTATTTTTACATATTTGTGTGCTTATTATTCATTATTTATGCACATTTTGAGCATGATTTTTTATTCTATTTAAAATTGAAACAATTTTATTATTTACTTTAATTAATTGAATATGATTTTTTTAAAGAAAATAAAAACGTGAGTTTTGTTTTAAAATAAGAATATGTTATTTTTTTATAAAGATTAACAATTATTATAAATATATAAATAAAAAATTATAACTTATTTTGTAAGTGAAATTATTTTAATTTTGATAATTAAAATTATTTTAAATTTTAAAATTTGAATTAGGATAGAAATATATAATAACTATTATTCATAACTCATAAATTATATCAAAATATATAATTATTATTATTTATTACTCATAAATTATATTATGATATGTGAATTAATTAATATCCTAAAATTAATTTTTGGGATTTTTTAAGATTTTTTTTGTTGTTTCGGAGATGCATCTCCGAATTAGTCAAAATCCCAATTTTTGGGATTTTTTCGGAAATGAACTTCCGAAGTCTGAAAAAATTTTGAAAAAAAAATATTTCGGAAATGCATTTCCGAAGCGGGGTAAAATGTGTTTTTCGCTAGGGGTGACCCCATAGAGATGTGGGTAAAGAAATTTTCTTTTTTAAATATCACAAATATCCTCCACTTTCCTTATCCTATTTTTAAATAAATTTTTTAAAAAAATAAGTTGCCCCTCCTTATTTTAATAAGAGACCCTAATAGTTCAAGAGTTGTCTCTTTATTTTATTATTTTTATTTTTTTAATTGTTATTTAATTATTATTTAATTATTTTAATTTATTATTTAATACAATTACAATATATTTAATTAGTATTTTTATTTATAATAAATTATTAAATAATAATAGATAGTGAATAAAATTAATAAAATACTAATCAAATATAATTAAAATTGTGTTAAAATTATTTAACTTTTCAATTTATCGACGAGATGGTATTTGTTATTGAGATCTCTCTTGATTTTGCTTACGTGGTTGAGAAGAAGTCCGTGCATCGTCATCAGAAAGAAGATAGTTTTGTGTGTTGTCTAAGAATTTTGGATAGACTATCGTAATTTAATTTATTGCTTGTGTATTGAAAGTTTTGTTGTGTTGGAATGATATTATAATGGCTGGGCAGTAGTAGTCTTTATGGAAGAGTGAATTTTGTGTGAATGGTTGGTTGTATTGGGTAAAAATAAATTTGTTGTTGTGGTGTTTGGAAGTTGATGTTTGTGTGAAGTGTTAGTAATGTGTATTGACATGAATATAATGGGTTGATGACTAGTATGTGTGTGTTTTGAAAAGATGGATTAAAATGTTGGAGTTATTATTGATAGAAAGAGTTTTACTTTTGGTTTTGTGATTGGGTGTTTGACATGTATTGGTTTTACGTGTTGATGAAAGGTTGTCATGTGGTTTGATAATTTTGTTGTGTTGGCATAAGGATATATGACATGTAATATATTCAATGTTAACAAAAGATTGTTGTGTAGTTTGGTAATTTTATTGTGTTGGGTTATGTGAGTATAATTGTGTTTGTTGTTAGGTGTGTTAGAAGTTTGAAAACATTGCTTATTCACGTGAGTCAACTAACAATCTATGTTTATAGAGATATCTAGTTATGATTAGTTTGTATCATATCATGTATTAACGACCAAGTTTTGAAGATTCTGAAACAAGGTTGTAGAGAACAAGTTCTCAAGATTCTGGAGACAAAGTTCTGAAGACTTCGTTTTAGCATTTGATCCTTCGAAACATGCTTCACCATTTTAAAACCTCTGAAGATTAGAAGATGAGATCAAAAGATTTTTGTGTAGGACAAATAATACATGGTACGAATCAAATGTTCCCTTCATTACGCATGTTTAACGATGCAAGGACTGTAATTTTATACAATGTTGTCTACCACTTATTGTTGATTGTTATGAAGGAAACAACTAAGAGATTATGTGATTCTAACTTTATCCTCAAGCGAATTTTTTGACGCTTATATAATGAAGACTTGGAAGATTACAACAATGACGAATCATTATACAAACGAACAAATTTTTGAATACGCTGAAACTTTGTTCATTTAAAAAGTTTTAAATAGCAACGAAATTTTGTTCATTAACTTGCTTAACAATGTTGTGTTATCTTTGTATTTCATTTGTGTAATCTACTTTAAATAAGCATCTTGTAAACACACACTCTTTGTATTTAAACTTGTAAGTTGATTGTGTTCCTTGAGAGAATTGGGTATAGTCAGGAATTTTCAAGAAGACATTGACGGGTAGTCGTTGTTGATAAGAAAAAATCACCTTGGTGGATGGACTAGAGTAGCTTCATTAACAGTGAACCAGGATAAAAATATCTTGTTCTTTATTTTTATCCTTTGCTCATCTCTATTTGTTTTGAAACCCAAATCAAACCCTTTTTCTTGTGTTTCCCTTTACCTTCATAGCATTGTTTGCTAATTGAGGTTCCAAATGGAGTTCAATGCTAGAATCATACCAATGGTTCACTAAAAATTACATGAACGTGATGAAAGATGAAACTGAAAAAATTGAACACGCATCTGGTAGTTATTTGACTTTAAAAAAATTTGTTCCAAACAATATACAAAATGTAACACCCTAAAACCCCAACACGTAATAATACGAAATAATTATAATATAAATAAAGATTCACATTTAGGGTGTCACGCATCACATCACAAGTCTTCTCTGTAACACTTTTTGAATAAAAACATATAATTCTAAAACATTTGTCATCATATGCTCGCCTTTACTTAGGATCATCGCAACGGAAATCAACAACTAAACATAACTTCTCAATCAAATAAATCATAATGGTTCACTAAAAATTACATGAACGTGATGAAAGATGAAACTGAAAAAATTGAACACACATCTGGTAGTTATTTAACTTTAAAAAAATTTGTTCCAAACAATATACAAAGTGTAACACCCTAAAACCCTAACACGTAATAATACGAAATAATTAGAATATAAATAAACATTCACATTTAGGGTGTCACACATCACATCACAAGTCTTCTCTGTAACACTTTTTGAATAAAAACATATAATTCTAAAACATTTGTCATCATATGCTCGCCTTTACTTAGGATCATCGCAACGGAAATCAACAACTAAACATAACTTCTCAATCAAATAAATCATAATAACTCTTATTTAAAATTAACTTAGTTTTGGATAGGGGTGACAAACGAGTATGTTCGCCCCGTTTAGGCCCGCCCAACAAAAGCCCGCGAAAAAACGTGGTGGGGCGGGCATATATGAGAGTGCGGATCTAAGACCTTGTCCCGCCTTCAAAAATGTAAGGGCGCGGCGGGGATGGCCCGCGGACATTGAACCTTTTAGTCTTAAAAATACGGTGGGAAGAGAACATTAAAGGGAGCTTTCCTAAAACCTTGCATCGCCCCGCAAAAAAGTGTCGGTAAAACGGGTATGCCCGACGAGCCGGACCCATTTTGCCACCCCTAGTTATGACATAAAAGCCTTCAATAATCAAAACAGCTCAAAAGCACTAGGAGTTATAAAGTCTAACATCTCGTAACAACAACTCATAATAAAATAAACAATAATGTTCGCCCGCCCAGTGTTACAGATTTGAGCAACGATTTTAAAAAAAGCATAAAATAGAAAGGGCAGAATAGCCTCAACGCCATCCTTCATCTCTAAAGCAGCTACTTATCTACCTCATTGTCTGTACCCCGAGAAAGAGCACATAACACCACAAACAACAAAGAGGTGAGAATATGCTCAAAATTTATAATGGTTCAAAAGAAATGTAGGGTAGCCTAAAACAAAGATATCATCTTTCATACATTTCAATCACATCAATTAGCCTAACTCATTTGCGTTAGCCAAAACAACTCAATTTCACAATAACACAAAAATACTCATTTGCACAACTTGTATGTAATGCAATGCAGACAATGAATCAACTCATGAATGTGGTACCAGTACAACAAATATTCTTCGAGCGAATTGGATCCCAATATCTAAACTCTGAGTCCCCTTATCTAATATCCAGACAAGTCAATAGTCTCCTCATTTGAAGTCGTGACTCGTCTCTTTCACAACAACGGCAACAACTCAACACATAATTTATATTTTAACATCTAATGTAAATTAATCATGCACATTGATAGTAAAGTAGTTCCCACATCTGAACTACACACCAAAAATCTCAATCATATGATCATTGCATAATTATCACACAACAACACAATTATAATTATATGCACACTACATAATTATTTTCACAACCACACATTTGATTTAATTTATTATTTCATAATTATAATAAATCCTTTAAATCAATTAAACTCATCAAAATATTCCAAACAGTAGCCAAACATCGACCGCATGACGAAACAACACAGAAAATCTGATTCAATAGCTCAAAATGCAGCCACTGACACGATGACGGGCATGTTGTCACCTTGATGACGCGCGTCATCCCTTTCCCCTCAAACTCGTCACTCTTGTGACGATCGACAAGACTAACACTTGTCTGGATACCATGACGGACTCCCGTTAGATTACTGACGCCCGTCAGCATCTTCAAGGTCATGACGACTTGGTCGTCAGGCGGGTGTCGCCCGTCACCATGTCAATAGAAGCAAAATCACGTTTTCTTCTTTGGAGTTCAATTCAGAACTCTGATGTTTTTGTCCCAATGCCCAAGTCGATGCAAAACAACATGGAAATAACTTATTGGGATTGAAACATCATATATCCATCAGTTATCATTTAAATACATGGATTCATCATGATTTCTAATACTTTATTCATCACACACATTCATCCATATGAACACAAACTCATACAACTTTCATGGACAAAAAGCATAGAATTTTCATAGTAAAATTAGAACACGAATTTCATAACAATTACAACCATTATCTCATGTTATCACAACAATCACATTCATATCATCCATCATTCATCAATGGAAAAGTAGTGATGCCCTAATGGAGATTAAGGACTTCCCCATACCCAATCATGCAATTGACACAATATTTAGAGTAAACTCCCTTATCTTAAATTTCTAGCAAAGCAAACTCTACAACAATGGTGGTTTCTCCTTCTTCCTCAAGCCCTAGGTTGTCTCTCTTGCTTTTAACTCTAATTCTCCAAAATAACATGTACTGACACAACTAGACTTTCTCTAAATCCTTTTTATTCATAAACCTAATATAATATTTTAATTATATTATTTTTCCCTAACTCACTTTACTTCTCACCTCCTTTTCCCTTTATTTCTATTATTCTCAAATTCTGCATCTATTTTCTAATTATTAATATTATCTTAATTCTAATTATTTAATTAAATAAATAAAGCATACTCTACCAATCCCAGACATTACATAAACATATAGATTTCACCAAACATCAATCCATAGCACATAAAAATCATGTTAAATAATTAAATAAAGCACAAAACTAATTAAATAAATAATTTAGAGAAACGGGGTGTTACACAAAGAGGTTGGTATGACTGTAGAAAATTTAAAGCTTTTTGAAGTTCTCTACTCACATATCATTGCGACAAGTTTTAGTGTTCTTCATAACGCAAGTATAATCTTAGATAAATAGAGTATATTCTACTCTCGTAAGAGTATACTTCTCCCCCTTTTGGATTATCTAACAGCGGAGAAAGGAAGAAGAAGATAAATAACTATATATCACATAAATAAAGCATATTAAGAAGAAGTAGGCAGAAATAAACTTCATATATAAGCAAAGAGGATTACAAGAAGAGAATTAGTAAAAAATATAATGCAAACACATAAAGATAGCAAATAAAAACACAATAGGAAAGCAATTGGTTGGTGTTATCATCAACACCTTCCAAAAACCTAGGAAGATCTGACACTTTTGTACTAGTTAACTGCCAATGATGAAGTAAACTTTTGGAGACATCTGAGTAAGCATCATGTAGTAATCGTGAGTGATTTATAGGATGATGTTGAGAAGATATTTTGTAGGAGAAGTTGAAGGCGTCTCACAATCAAACTCATGGCTCGGATTACTAGAAAGCCCGTGGAGCTTGCTTAGCAGATGCACTGTACACCAAAATCCAGTAATTTTTTTGGGAGATATTCACCTGATTTATGGTTGTTTTACTAATCACAAAAGAGATTGGATACACTCTTCCCTTCAGACTAATTGCGGTGATGTTGATATAGTATTTTGCTTTATTTGCGCTAAACATTAGAATGTTCTAGTTTTACTTTTTATATAATAAAATAATTTTGTTCCTTGATGACGTCCATGATTATTATGATTTATTCTTTTTTCATTATCAAAATCATAATCAAATCCACAGTTACTTGCTCAACTCATAGAATCATATATGTTAGTTTCTCTACTGCCTCTTCATTTGAGTTCTTGTGAGGGTGGTTATTTGAGGTGTTTTGAACTTAGTTTCCTCATTTAATACCAACTTACCCTTATTTATTTGGTATGGGGTTTTACCATTATTTGAGCTCTTATCTCCCTAATGTTTATGACAATGATACAAAGAAATGTTAACCCTTTGCACATAAAAAATTATTTTATTATATCCTAAGTGATTCTTCCTGAAGGTGTTTTGCATGTTGGCTGCATTATTGGTAAAACATACCTGGTTGATTGTGTTTATGCAGGTTGCATATATGTGTGGAGCTAATACATGTTTTGTAAGGAATGTCTAGATCGATGTCATGACATCCATGTGTGACAGCAGGAGCTGTTATTGTTGGTTAATTGTGTTTCTTGATTTATCCTTTCTATCAGTTTAGAAAACTTTTTATTGAGTGCTGCATAATTCGTCCAGAAGATCCTATTGACATCACATTGTGTAACAGACAGTTGACGTGTGAATTAGGTTAACTTTGTTAACCCTAATGTATTTCTAAAAAATCCCAAGGCCCAAAACTGCTTATAAAAGATCTGCAATCCTAATTTGGAACGCAGACAGAAGATTGTATTTTTGTGAAGAACGGCTGTTCTGTAAATGTCTCGTGTGATCCAAACAATTATCATGTTGATAATCGTTGTGGAGTAATTTGTTCTGTTTCTGTTTCTTGTGATCCACGCTATTATCTTTTATGATTGCGTTGGAGTTAGTTTATGTTTTAGTTGTGTCACTCTAAGCTTTTAAGCACGAGTGTGTGTCTCTTGATTGAAGCTTTTAAGCAGATCAATGTGTGTCTTTGAAGAGTGTCTTCTATCTGTAATTGTTTATTGTGTATGTGTATCACTGCTGTGATTGAGGGAGAGTGGAATGAAGATATTCCATATCTAGGTAGAACTTAGGTAGAAGGGTCATTGGGTAGTGATTAAGTGAGGAGTTGTAAACTGGGAGTTTAGTTCTGAATTGATACTACTGATAGTGAACTTCATCCTTGGCTTGGTAGCCCCCAGCGTAGTTTGTTTGAACCGAACTGGGTAAACAATTCTGCGTAATTGTGGATGTCATAACATCCAGTTTGACATCGAGCGTGTATTACTAGAATTTTCACTTCCAACATTATTATTGTTATTATTGTTATTATTATTATTGTTATTATTGTTATTATTATTATTATTGTTATTATTATTATTATTATTATTATTATTATTATTATTATTATTATTATTAGGCTTAAATGCACCATAGGTCCCTGTAAGTTAGCGAGTTTTTGATTTTCGTCCCTGTAAGTTTTTTTTTTCTGGGTCTGAGTCCCTATATTTCACTTTCGCGTTTGTTTTAGTCCCTAAAATCAAAATCCGCAGGAAAATTCGCAGGAAAACCTGCAGATTTTCCTGTATTTTTGCTTTAGGGACTAAACCGCAAGCAAAAAGTAAGATATAGGGACTCATACCAACAAAAAAAACTTAAGGGACGAAAATCAAAAACTCGCTAACTTACAGGGACCAAAGGTGCATTTAAGCCTTATTATTATTATTATTATTATTATTATTATTATTATTATTATTATTATTATTATTGTTATTATTATTATTATTATTATTATTATTATTATTATTATTATTATTATTATTATTATTATTATTATTATTATTATTATTATTATTATTATTATTATTATTATTATGCGTCTGCTTAGGGATGTCAACGGGGCAGATATTGTTCGGAGGATGCTTCTCCACTCCGCGCCCCGCCCCCAAATTTAGTCTCCATCCCCATCCCCAATCTCTGCCACGGGGGAATATTTCCCTCCATCCCCATCCCCACGGATATCCACGGAGATCGAATCTTAAGAAAATTTCTACACTTTTTGATCAAAACTATGACACTAGTATTTTGTTTTTTTTTTCCGTATTTTTTAAAACGCATATATTTGCATCTTTATTTTATAAAAAAAATCAAAATACATCTTACATCAATAATAAATAAAAAAAGCAAAAGAACTTTATGTTGCTAATATTTTTTATGTAAAAATAAATAAATAGTAACATATCTTCTTGCTACCGTGCTTCCATTAATTTACTACCATAATACCGATGTCGTCCAGCGCAAGTGGTTGATTATGTGTGACAAATCTATAACTTCTAATGACTCTTCATTTTCTAATACATTGTAAAATTATATAATTATATAATATATAAAATATATAAATTAACATATATCTTCGGAGTCGGAGAATCCACGGGGACGGAGGATACTTTCCCAATCCCCGCCCCAAAGTGTTATCGGGGGAACTTTTCCCTCCATCCCCATCCCCACGGAGAAAAAAATCCCCAACTACGGATCTCCGCACAGATATTCCCCACAGGAATCCGAATTAACAGATGCAATTGACATCCCTACGTCTGCTAGCATTTTAATTGTACATGGAACTTTTTCCATCACTTTCGGGGCATGTAATTCGTTCTTTCTTTGAGGGATATGTACCCCATAAGCAAGTCACGATTTATTAAATTAAGTAAATTTGTATCTTATTGTTATTTTCTATATATAAAGCAAGGATAAGATCAAAAGTCAGAACTAATTAGCTAATTATATGTTCGATAATAGAATAGCATTTGGTTCACGGCATGGAGTGTAAATATATAATTTAGGAGAGAATATCTAGAAAAAAGAATATAGCAAATTAGGTGAATAGTTAGGTCACCTTACCATTAATAGGATGATTATATCTTTTATTAATATATAAACCATATTCCTCTTATAATATGTTAGAGAATGAAAGTGGAAAAGAAAGCATCTAATACCTCAAAATGATTCATTTTCATCAATAAAAAAAATTGAGAACATATTCATAGTTAATTAATTATTTATCTAATTGCAAATGATTAAGGTTTTATGGGTACCGTACAAGTTTTCTAAGAATGTTGGTCCGTAATTTATTTGATGACATCTACCTAAAAAAAATGTGATTCGAAATCTGATATGCATGAAAAAAAATTAATTGATCTAAAGAATCACGTAGGTGGAAGATTCTAGCATAAGATCACATTAAATTATAAATTAGTTTATGAAGCATATAAGAGTTGACATCAGTAGTGACAATATTATGAAAATGAAACCCTAATTAAAACAAGAATCTATATTTCCTCTAAATTAGTAAGGTTTCATTCTAATAGGATACATGGAACAGTAATCAGCAAGATATCATGTACAAGTGTTAAGTAATAAGTACTCGTACATACTTTACAAGCTATGTTATAGACTAGTACAAGTAAACTTATAATTTTGTAACATTTGTATTTAACATTTAAAATTGTTATACTAAATAAATATCACCTATAAATTTTGACCCACATGTTTTAGCTTTACAGAATTTATTTTTTATTTGTATTTTTAAAAATGATTTTTATTAAAAAAATATTAATTTAACTTTTATAAATTAAAATATTAATTTTGATATTTTATAACATAAATATAAAAAGATTAAAATCACTTTTTTATAATTTTGACGTACGTTTCCTTTTAATGGTTACACATTTATTTATGGTTCATATTTATTTTTAATACATTATTGTGTTTGTGTTTCCGAGTCGAATCATCTTCTACTGTTAGGAGTGAATTAGTAGTATTTTCATGTGTTAAATTAACTACCTTTTGATATAAAGTTAAACATATCTTATAATTTTTAAGGATTTTATGGTTAGAATTGAACTCTAGAGGTTTGATGCTAATTGTAGAGCTACTTGCATCACTTTGAGTGTTATTTGTGCAGATTTTAATATTGAAAGGTAAAGATGAAGAAACACGAAAGCATAGAGATTCTGGAGAAGAGAAATCACAAAGAAGGAGGATAAAGCAGAGGCCGAGCCGCGGTGATAAGGGGCGAGACGCGCCATCACCTCTGACTTTGGTTCGCGTCTCGCCAATCCGTGCCGCACCGCGGGAGCTGCATGAAAAGAAATAAAGTTATAAATAGAAGCCCTAATCCTCATAAGAGAGAGATCTTTGGTGAGCGAAATTCAGAGAGCAATCCTATTCCAGAGCAGAAAACAACATCCGACGGAGAGTTCAACATCAATTGAAGGCATTTCCTTGATGAAGATGAATCCCTCTATGAAGTTTTGTGTGTTCTTCATGTCTATGGAGAGCTAAACCCCACTGTGTTGAGTTTAAGGTAGTAGTTAACCTATGAAGATGCAATTACTTTGATTAATTCCTGTGAACAATTGTTTGAGTTTTATTATCAATAAAGAATCTTGCTTTTATTTTATATCATTGTTAAACTATCAATCGAGAGATATGGTTTATACTTTTGCCCTAGGTTCTTATATTGACTTGTTGATTAATACTCAGAGATGGGATTTTGAAGAAGTTTTCATAAATCATTGTGGTTAATTCCCTTTATCTTTATAGTTATTCTGAGAGATTGAATGTCATATCGGTGGAGGTGTTTCTAAATTGATCATTAGACATAATATCAGTTTTGAGGATGAATGAAGATAATAACTTAGATGATGTTCACTTGTGGATTAATTGATTATTGCATATGAATAGGTTGATGAACCCTAGAACTCAACATATTCATCACCATTGTTATTCGTTCTTTAAGCTTTTAGCCATTTAAGTCTTATTCTGTTATTTGTAATTTGAGATTAAACAATCAAAACCAATACTTTTCACTACTCATTATAATTCGATTATAGAACGGCAGCAATATTAACTCATTCTCTATGGATACGATATTAGAAAATATTTACCCAAAATACTTTCAACACCTACTTCCCCCGCATCCACGGTTTCACCATTGATCTTGTGTACCATGACGCTTTGCCCAGGACCGCCCGATACGTTCTTCAAAAGGGGAACAACGCAGTGGGACCATATCGCGGGTACCTCGACCGCACAGCTCACGATGACATTCGTTGGACGCCATTCAGTGACTACATTGTTGTCATGCCATTTGACCGCATCGCGTTATACTCTGGCTGGTTAGCATGCGGGGCCAACACCATGTTGAGGTATCTGCCAGAGCGGTGCATGAGGCAGTTTGGACGTGGGCAGATGATACCGAGGTCACCGTTTGAGGCTGCTCCCGACACAGTTACCCGAGTGGAGCTCACTGCTATATTTGAGGACTGGGCGCATCATTTGGTCTCGGAGGAGTATCGTCGCATGCAGGCCACCCATGAGTGGCATTATGTAGAGGGGTACGTGACATGGTTCTATCGGGTGTCACATCCTCTAATGACACCCGACTCTCCCGGAGTTCCTAGGCTAGCATATGAGCAGATCTTGGAGAACCAGCAGGCTGAGAATGACCATGGCACCGATCTCCTACCGATATTCTAGTGGATAGAGATGCTTGGGCAGACACATTGGACCGAGGTATCATCGCGCAGGGCGGTTCAAAGGCGCTTGCATTCGTAGAGATGATGGTCGTTGACGCGAGAGGTGCAACGGCATATACCAGACAGAGGAGGTCCTAGAGCGTTACGGTTAGGCATACTCAGTAGGGGGTTTGGGTTTATTTTTCTTTGACTTTATTGTATTCGGCTTGTATTTCTTGACATTTACGTACACTACACTTTCGTACACAATTAGTTGTATATATAATATTAGTATTTTATGCTTATTTTATTCGGGTTATATTTTATTTATATCAAACACTGTTTACTGCAAGCATTGCCGTTTAATTAAAAATACGGGACTAAACGTTGTTTAGAAGGAAAAAAAAACAATTTCTGCATATTTCGGAGATGTATCTCCGAAAACACTCAAAAATGTGAAAAATATGTTTTTGGAAATGCATCTTCGAAAACATCCCCCATTTAATGTTTTAGCTGATGCATTTCTGAATTCTGGAAAAATCTGAAAAAAAAATTATTTTGAAAATACATTTCTTAAATATGGGTATTTTTGAATTTTCGCTAGAGGTTCTCCCCATAGAAATCTACAAAGAAATTCTCTTTAATAAAAAGTTACTTAAAAAGAATGTCTCTCAATCAAATTTTGGGTCAACTGTGATTAAGTCTCTCTTAATGCCTTTTATGATAGTGTTTTATTTGACACTCAGCACCACCACTCTACATCACAAGACAATTTTTTTATAGATCTCTCTTACTTCTTAACAACTTGTAGTGAAAATTCTTAAATACTATTATATTTCGGGAGTGTGTCTTCCAAGATTTTTTTTTTTTTCTTTTGAAAAAAGAAGTTATTTCGAATGTGCATATCCGAAGACATTTTTTCTTAAAAAAAATGTGACTTCGGAGATGCACTTCCGAAAATATTTTTATTTTGAGAAAGAGATTTCTTAAAAATATTTCAATTTTTAGTCTTAAAATTTTTCAGATACGCATATCCGAAAGAACTCAATACTTATTAAAAAATTAAAATTAAGGTGAATCAATATAATTAATAGTATAACTAATTATATTAATTAAAATATATTATTAAATATATCTTTATAATCAAGATATAATAATAATATTAGTCTAATAAATATTTAAATCAACACCTTATTTTTATATATAAAATTAATATTATAATAATAATAAAGATGTTTATTTATTATTTTTTATGATACATAAAAAAATCATTTCATAAAAAAAATTTCAAAAACAATTTTATAGTTAAAAAAAAATCATTTTATAAACAAAACTTCTAAAACAATTTTAAAGTTAAAAATTATTTTATATATAAATGATTTCTTAACATAATTAATTATTAAAATAATTTCTATATTTGTGATTTTTATTTATTATTTTGAAAAACTATATAATTCAGAATTTATACTAAATTATGAATAAAGTACTAAATAATTTTATTCTTACTTGATCTCTTTCATTTTAAATTTTTGCTGAATAATACTCATAACTGTTGTGTATTAGTTATAATTTTAATAATTATTAATATGAAATTTATCAAAAAATAATGTAATTTTTATGAGTTTTATTTTTTAATTTATAATTGGAATTAGAATAGAAATATGAACAGTATAATTATCATTATTATTCATAACTTATAAATTATATCAATTTTAAAATATTCGAATTAATCAACATCCTAATTTTTTAAAGTTTTTAGGATTTTTTCGGATATGCATATCCGAAAAAACCTCTGACAATTTGAATTAATCAAAATCTTAATTTTTTAGAGTGTTTTCGAAAATGTATCTTCGAATTAACCAAAATCTCAATTTTTTAAGTGTTTTCAGATATGTATATCCGAAAGATATTTTGGAGTGTTCAACAGAGATTTTTACCTCATGGAGTCTATAAAAAAATTGCCTATTCAAAATCATAACCCAATAATAATATTAGAAAATCATTACATTTGTAATTGCTAAATGAAGAGAAAAGACAATTTATAAATGATATAACGAAGTATCACATGACACTGCTATTCATAATTGAAAGATCAAAATTCTTGACAAAATTTATCAAATTCATTAGAGTTGTAATATTTCTCAAAAAAAATTCAAAAAACACTTTAAATTTTTTAATATTACAAATATTTATATTTTTATCTCATAAAATAAACTCATGGCATACGCGTTAAATTATGAAAGAATAAACTAAATTACATATTCTTGTGTATGGGATAAAGTGTTCATAGGACCACAAAATCTATATAGATAAATTCTGACAATTATTTAGCTCTCATCGCTCATTCTTTATATTTCTTCCTTAGATTTTATTTGAGTTTGGAGAGGATAAAAAGGAATGATTTTGAAAAATACGAAGGATTTTGGTTAGGATAGTCTTAGAGTGTTTGTTTTTCTTCATAGCACCAAAAATATTACAAGCTATGCTTGGTTGAAGATGGAGAAGACGCCATGGAGGCGGAAAATGAATTCAAAAGAAAATGAATAGTGAATATGCATTCATTGAGAAACGGATACAACTAAGTATACAAAGTATATATATGGATCTATCCTAAGCCCATATAAGCCTAAGGCCCAATATTCTTAATAAAAATCTCATTCATTTGATAGAACTCAAAATTTATATTGGAGGATTTTGAAAGACATAGACAAATCGTTTAAATATAATTTTTATTGTTATAGTATTTCAAATATTAAAAATACATAATTATTTTATCATTCTAAATAAAAATTTTGAAAAATATATATTAAAAATAATTCTACATTTTTTAATAAAAATCATTTTAGAAAATCTTCTATCCTTCTCCTCCAAACCCTCAAACAAAAACTTTAAAAAATGGCTGTCATTGATATTTTTCAAGTAAGCATCTTTCACATGCTCCATGCTTCTTTTCAATTGCTTCTAACTCAAACACCATATTCTTTTGAGAAAGAAAAGTGACATTATTTGTAATTTAAGTTCCAAAGTCTCTTGTTCCATAAACAACAATCACCTTCTTATTTAGCCATAAAGTTAAACATTTTCTCATAATTAAGAAAATGTGGGAGATTTTATTTTATTTTTTGTCATTTTTACAATAGCAACATCGCTTCATTTTTAATAAAAACTCATGCACTTTTTATCCTCAAATTGAAGATAATAACCATGCTCCAAGAGTTTCCCAATACTTAATAAATTCTCATCTAATTTAAGAACATGAAGGCATCTTTATCTCCTGTCATATGGTTGTTGAACCTAGTGACCAAGTACCAAACATTTTTATGCTCTTGATCATTAGTTTGACAAAAAAAGAAAGTAGCTTCACTATTTTTGCTTCTGCAAATTAATGATACGTCTTGCTGGTTTTTGCAAGCATAAAACTTTTTACCACGGTTTTGTGATGTTGAATATAAATTATGATATACAAATAAATGTAAAATTTTGTTGAAATTAAGATTTCATGTAGAAAAAATAGAGACATGAAAATTTTCAATCTTTATCTATTGTATTAAGTTAATATCAATATGAAAAACAAAAAGAAAAAGGAAAATGATTGAAGCATCCTCAATCAAAATATATGAACAAATCATATATTCTTTTTCCATTAAAATCTCACCAAAACAAAAACACACTAGACTTTGATGTAATTGTGAAATATTAATTCCAATAACAACAAACCCTTATATAGTTTGTGCTTTCATGATTCAAATGACTCATTCTTTTCATATATTATACTTAAAATATATAGTCTCTTAAACTTTTTTTTCCTGCATATCTCTCTACATAACAACCATCATAGAAGCGAAGCACATCACTGCTCCAACCAAACCCACCACAGTCTTGGAAGAGCTGCTGGGAGCTTTAGCATCTGCAGCAACCTCGGCATCTGCAGGACCAGGAGCCAAAGATGGGCTTGCTACGTCGGCGGCGATTGGGCCTTCAGCTGGGGCGTCAGCAACTGGTGCATCAGAAGAAGGTGTGGGAGCAGTCACTTCCTCTGAGATAGGAGTTTCAGCTCCGGTTGTGGGAGCATCAGCCAAGGCATCTGTCGGTGCTGGGGCTTTAGCTCCCTTGGCCGACAGAGGAGCATTGGCTGATGCAACGGGAGCCTTAGCACTTCCTGCTGGGGCTTTTGCGTTAGGTGCATCAACTCCTGCGAATGTGATAGGTTTGGTGACTTGGAGAATGGAAATGTTATAAGGCTGGGAGACAACCGATTTCACAAGCTCAACATCGACGGGAGAACCCTTAACAGCCGAGCCAAAGGCGATCTCGCCCTCACCAACGAGGGCAACCTTAACGAACCCTTGTTGGTTCTGGGCGAAGCCTGAGGCTTGGTAAAGGGTGGTCAAGAGTTGGCCACTTCCTTGAGCTTCCATAAGCTTCTTCTCATCGAAAAAGTCAAGAATCACATGAGTGCTGAGAATGGCCTTGGTAGCAGCTGGGGATTTTCCGGAGAGGCCGCCCATGGCGCCGTCGTTGAGGGCGAGGATGGTGATGCTGTTGCGAGAGTTTATTTGATCAATAAGCTTGGTTTCGGTTAGGGCTTTAGTGAATGCGGCAAATTCAGGACTTTTGGCTAACAATTTGCCAACGTCCAATGCATGAATGGAAGATGAAACTGCAAGGACAACAGCCAAGCAGAGAAGAGAAGAGCTTTTGAAACCCATCTTTTCCAAAGTTTTATTAAATTGTGTTTATTTTTTTATTTTTTTTCGGATATTATGTCCGAAACCAAGCCTGAAGAAAAAGAGAGGGCTAACGGGGTTTATATACGTTACGTGTTATACTAAATTAAGACATAAAGTTATTTTGAGGTTTTTGTTTAAAATCTATTTTTGTCACTGTGGCCTTTGAACCACTCCATGCAACTATTTTAGTAAAACATGAATGGTTTAGCATGGTTTGCATAACGAAACATGCGGAGAATGAATATAAGAATGAGTTTTTTTAGGATGATTTTGAAGCCATAAGTAAGTAGAAAAATTATAGGTTTTAATATTGATTGTTGAAAGTTTATATTTTCTTATTAGCGTAAGAACCACAAGGAAAAAAAATTATTTTTTTAAACTTTAATTAAAAACTAATATATATATATATATATATATATATATATATATATATATATATATATATATATATATATATATATATATATATATATATATATATATATATATATATATATATATATAGCATATATATATATAGATATATATATATATATATATATATATATATATATATATATATATATATATATATATATATATATATATATAACATATCAAGTGAGAGCATTTTTAAATGAGAGATGAGAGGAAGAAATATCAACCGTTTGATATGCTCCATATATATATATATATATATATATATATATATATATATATATATATATATATATATATATATATATATATATATATATAGAGGTAGGCAAAAACTAGGCCTCTGCCTAGGGCCTCTAAATTTCAATTTTTTTAAACCCTTATATCCAATAGCAGTTTGTTGTAAAAAGACACTTCGATAACATTAAATCGTTATTATTTGTGTTACTATTTTGGCCATTTTCAATAAAGTGGTAATAAATAAGTTTAATATACTGTTTTTAATTCTATTGCATCTCTCTGCTGTAGTTATTTGGCTTACTAGTATTATTTTATATCATCAATTTGTATAAATCTATCAACTATTAATTCTATTATTTTATAATATTAATTTATATAAACCTCCTATATCCATTATTTGTATTTTTTATGTCAATAAATTTATCTATTCATTTGTATAAAATATTATTCGTAAAGTCATAATTGTCAAAAAATTTGATATCTTCCATTGCATATTTATATAAAGTATTATTCGTAAACTTAAATAATTTAATGAAATTATTATCAAAAACATTATAAAATTTTCAAAAATCATTTTAAACTCATATATAATATACTAAAACAATATTTCATTCTATAGCATATTTGAACAACGTAATAGTACTTGTTATTTTATGTTTAATAATAAAATATAAAAATCTACTGATATTGAAATTAAAATATTTTTATCTAGGTCAATCAAATATACCGGCAAATAGAATTAAAAGGTTTAAGGATATTTATACAATTACCAAAATAATACACCAATTAATATAAATTTTAAAAATTGTGATGCATTAAGAGAAGTCAGAAGAGAAGCAACTCTTAGATTTGAAACTTTTATCCACCAATCAACTCTAATCATATGAATAGACTTGATTATTTTAAAAATATCTATTTATAGACTAATGTTAATAGTTTTTTCTATAACAACCGTTGCATTCAGTAAGAAGTATTTAAAATTAAAGTTAATAAAATTTTATTTAAAATCAACAACGTTTCAGAAAAAATTAAACGAGTTGACATTTTTGTCGGATGAAAATGAAATATTAAACTAGACTAATTATGATAATTTAATAAATAATTTTGTATTTTAAAAAATTAAAAAAATTAACTTTTAAATAAAATATTACTTTCATAATTCTATAATTCTTAATAATTAAGTAAATTTATTGTACAATCCGCCTTAGGTCTCAATATCTATTGGGCCGCCCTTATATATATATATATATATATATATATATATATATATATATATATATATATATATATATATATATATATATATATATATATATATATATATATATATATATATATAGGGACATATCAAATGAGAATTTTGGTTATTATAAGAATGAAAACTTTTAATAACAACCGTACGATTTAAAATTAATGGTCAGATATGCATTTATGTGATGTGTATTTAAATCAGAATCTATCTATTAATTATTGTCTTTTAAAATTTGAGTAAAATCTGAGACATTGATTTTAAATCGTACGGTTATTATTAAAAGTTCTCATTCTTATAATAACCAAAATTCTCATTTGATATGTCCCTATGCCCGTAAAAAAAGAACGGAAGAACGGGACGGGCAAGCCCGCAATTGAAATGGGCATAAAAACCTAATCCGCCCCGCCAAGGTGGCGGGTTGGCGGGCGGTGAGCTTACCCGCCTATTTTTTTATTTATTACTCTCTCTGGTCCCATTTATAAGAAAAGATTATCTTTTTAGATACATTGAATAAATAATGTATTTGGACAACACATTGTCCAGATACATTATTTATTCAATGTATCTAAAAAATGAATCTTTTCTTATAAATAGGACCGGAGGTAGTATTGTTTTAATAGTTATTTTACATTTTAATTATATTTTCACATAGTTTTTAGATATATTTTTTATAAAACATTTTTTAACAAATTTTACTTAAAATATTGCATATATTTACAAATAAATTTATAAATAGAACCATCAAAAATTAGAATTAGTAGAATTAACTTAAAAAATAACGGGTTTTGACGGAGCAGCGGGTTTTGACGGAGCGACGGGTTTCGGCGGGGCGGGCTATGGCAGACAACGGGCCTAAAATGTCCACCCAACACACATTTTTTGCGGGTGCACGGACCGGCCTGTCGGACCACGACCCGTTTTGCCACCTATATATATGTGAGGATAGATCAAATTACACCAACAAGTTACACTAATTGTTACATTCTTTTATAATCATTGATGGTACTTTAATCTACCAGTTATTAAAGGATCTCTTTTGGACTCATAATTCACATGATTCTTTCTAAGGATAGTTTCCTCTATTTTTGTTAATAAAAAAATGATTGGTAGCACCCGGCAGCACTTGAACTTCCTTGATAAAAGGAAAATGTTTCTGTTGGTGTTGTGTAGCCATATGGGCTACGGTGGTGAGAGGCTTGTGATATGAGTGGGTAGCCGAGGTCACTTTCATCTCGTGGATCAAAGTCGGAACTTAGTTGGATTCTTGAGGAACCAACCTCGTTGTGTTGGCTGAAAGATCTAGAGGAGCTTCCTTCTTGGTATTGGGTGATTTGTATACGAATTTGGCGAGGTGGTTAACTACGTGGTTGAAATAGTGGTTGGGACTGGGTTTGAAATAAGTTGTGTTGTTGGTATTGGTCTTGTTGTTGGTAAAGTGGTTGGGACTGAGTCTAGAATGGGTTGTATTGTTGGTAGTTGGGTTGTTGGGCGCTGTATTGGTATTGTTTTTGTTCTTGGTATTGGGTTTGTTGTTGGTATTGTTGTTGTTGGTGTTCTTGTTGTGGGATGATGACATGATGTAGTTTTGTCGGCGGAGGTCTATTAAGTATAAAGGGTCTGCCACAAATAAATCTGGGGTGGTAACAGTTCTGTACCAACTCATATATTGTCTTGATGGTTTCATTTCAGTATCACTAACAGGGAATTTGAGGGCATGGTCGCTACAATTTTTCCACATCTGGCGCCATTCCGGAGCGAATTCCTTCCAGGTTTAGATAGTCCATTGATGATTGACTCGTTTCATGTGCCACTCTCCCAAATCAGTTGGAGGATTAGGGATACCTTGATGCATCCCGAACTGGAGTTTGAGTCGATTACTATGATGCATCTCGATGATGTTGTACCTCAGGATGGTCGTCTTTGCTGTCCAAATAGCGACATCTTCAGCGTTAGGTTCATGATCGAGTTCCAAGTATGGTCTCCAAATAAACTGCATGTACATAACTTAATAATTAAATTGGTCATGTAATAAAAAAAGAACATGAAAGATGAAGAAATTAGAGATAATACATCCTTCGGTCGTAAGTGATCAAGAAGCTGGCGCTAAATCACGATGTTTCCTCTCGAATTCAGGCTGTAGTTCATTCCTTTTACGCAAAATCTGAAACGCAATATATATTTGTTAGCTGAAGTAAACCATAATGATTTTATTTGAATTAAAATAAGATTCAAATACTCACTTTGTTGCATAGGGGAACATGTATTCTCCGTTGTTTGCGGGGGCCAGTATAGGCATTCTCCATCACCCCATATTTGGACCAAAAGAGTGCATCCATAGAACGTGCAAAAATCTTTCTTAGCGTTCTTACATAGGGATTGATACAACTTATCCAGGACAGGAGACCCCAACTATATTGACCAACTTTATCAACGTCAAGAAGCAAACGTAAATACATAAAATTAACTGTGTTTCCAGTACTTTTTGAAAATAACATGTTTCCAAACAGCAACATCAAGTAACACCTAGTTTTCATCAGTTTCATTTGTTTAGACGAATTTTCGTTCAAATGAAACGCTTTATAATATTCCTTAAGGGCCTTTAGGTTGATACCTTGGCCTCTAGCACCTTCATTACCTTCTATCAAATCAATGTCCAATGCTTGCTCGCAAAGGGCATTGGCTTGTTGGATAGCCCCATTAACGGCCTTACCTGCTACCGGAAGACCCAAAACATGTATACATCTTCCAAGATTATTGTGCATTCCCTAGTTGAAAGATGAAACATGTGAGTTTCTGGCCTCTTTCGTTCTAACAAGGCCAAACACTTATACCAAAACAATGGCATACCCACCCCAATGTGTAGTTAATGCTCATCTAAATGGTGAGACATACATATGTGAAACAGCTAGTTTTCTGATGAGAAACACTGAAGTTGTTACATTTTTATTAAGCAAAAAAGCCAATTTTACATACTTCTAGAAGAGATAAGAGGCGAAGATTGCAATGGGTCATATCGCACAATTTTTTTACCAATATCCTTTTTTTCGTGACAACAACCCAATTAAGTTTTACCAGGTTGAGGTTCAAACTGACAAAGACCTCCAGAATATGTTTGTTAATCACGAATATTCTGGGTACGAAACCATCGAGTTGTATGTTATCATACAAGTCAATACACAACAATCATGTGTTGTTTAGTCACAATTTATTGACCCACGAGTTGACGAACAAGCAGAGGTGGATGTTATAGACGAAGAAGAAGATGAATAGGAAACTGAAGTTAACGACATGGTCAATGAAGAATCTGAAGACGAGCAGAACATATTGGTGCCTTCAGGTCATGTGTACAAACCTCATGCACATATGACTAACTTGAACTTACAAGGCGACGAACCTTCGTCTGATATCTTCTTCAACCTGTACATACAAAGTGATGAAGTGTTAAAGAGCGGAGATAAGTTTCCTTCTAAGGAGGCATGTCTCAGAACTATTAAAAAATGGCACAAGGCACATAATGTTAATTTTGAAGTAGATCGCTCGAACCTAGAAAAGTATGTAGTCATTTGTAAAAACCCTGATTGCGCATTCAGACTGTGTGCTTCGTATAGGAAGAGAAGTGATACCTGAGTCATATGATCGATTTCAAAACAGCACACATGTGTCAACTCCAATATGTCCCAAGATCATACGAAGCTTAGTTATGATCTTATCTGTCAGGAGATCTTGCCTCTTATCAATTGTGACCCGTCTCTAAAGGTGAAAACGATTATCTCGCATATTGTTACAGCATACTGTTGCACCCCAAAATTTGCCCTCTTTATTTGTGCTATTAGTTATTAAGGACGTTTATTTCGTCTTCCAAAAATTGAAGAAAAATAATAAAGAGTTCTTGAGATGTTAAGAGGGTAAAGTGCGAAAAATGGTTAAAACGGTGAAAGTACGAGAAAATTCATAAATACTATTTGAAAGGTGATACAAGCTAAGTTCCCGCGTTGTCCCCATTGTTTCGACGAGATCTACAACTTTCGTGTTCGGCTCGGAAGCCCTTTCTTTGAGGAAGGTTGTCAAATGTGCAAATTACTTGAGGTTTCGCAGTGAAAAATAGTGCTGAATGTAGGGTTTCGGACCTCGGAAAATTCGTATCTCACAATCCGCTCTTCGGATTCGATTGAAAATTTAACTGGAGATCCGTATCATCATTACCAAGATTTCATATGTTCGGACCGAAGGCCAATTATGCACTGAAAATTCCCAGAATTTTAAAGATCGTCGTGTCGTTTCGGTAAAAAGTGTGTTTCCGGGTATGTCGCGCCGAGTTCAAAAATTCATAACTTCTTCGATTTTTATCGTATGAAGTCCATTCCGGCGGCATTCTCTAAGAAATTTCGTTAGCTTCGATTCTTCGTCACACAGGCCTGTTCAGATTTTGAGCCGAAGATGGGGTTTTATCGAGTTCTTTGAGCGGTACGCACAAAATTTCGCACAGTCGCGTCAGATGAATCGACGTTTCTCGTCATTCAAACGCGCGCATTTTCTTCATCGCTTATCGGATCGAGACGATTCTCGCGGCGACGGGTCACAAATTTGGTCATCTTCATAATGGCATTGGTTTTGTTCCGGAGTTCTGAGTCGAACCGAGTTTCCTTAAAAACGAGCCAAAATAAGACGCACCGAGGGCAATTTGGACATTTCGCGTTGACAATATATAAACATTTTGCTCTTCACAAATGAAGGGGGGAACTCTCATAATTTCAATTCACCAATTTTTCACAAACACTTTCTCTCAATTCTCATAGATCAAAACCACATATCACATAAAACTTTCATCAATATTCATCAATTTTCTTCAAGAATCAAGAACAACATGGATTGAAGATCAAGGTTTCAAGTTCGAATCTCTCCTTCCTCTTCTTGATCTTGCGCGCCACTCTCCTCTTCCCTTGGGATTTGCTTTTCGACTTCGCTTTTGTGTTCGCGTTCGTGTCGTGTTTGTGTTCGCGCGTCGATTTAGATCTCCATCCGGTAAGCTTTTGGATCTTGAATTAAGTGCTTAATTGTTGATCGGTATGTGGATTCGAATCTAAATTCATATTTTGTTGTTGATTAATGTTGATTGATAATGATTGATCGGTGAATTTGCATGTGGATTAATATAATTGATAAGTGATTTGATGAGATCTAATAATTGTTGCATGTGATTAATGATCATTGTTGGTGAATTGTGACATTCACGCTTCGGATCCGTGATTTTGTTGATGATTGTGTGTGCTTAATCGTTAAAATTCATGTAGATGACTTGCGTCGCACTTAAGGTGTTTGTACAAATGCATGCGGTGAATTTTTGCTTGATAATGTGCCTTGCTTGATGCTTAAGTCATAATTTGAATATGTTGTGTAGCTTGATCACTATCGCATGTGCAAATACTTGTTGCCATTGTTGCATTTATGTAATTGTTGGTGATGATATTATAATTGTGGTTTGGCTTGACGCGTCGCACTTTGCTCGATTTGTTATTATTTGGCCTAATTGACTTGTGGATTCATGACTATCCATCGCCAAGATGCTACGTTGGGCTTAATCATTGAAATCGATATATGTTTGGCTTTGTTGCTTTGGTGCTTGATGATTGCTCGCTTATTACTAATAGCATGCCTCACATTGATACTTGGTTCACATCTTCTCATGTGCCATCGATTGTTGCCTTGATACCGTGCCTTGTTTCCATGGGTGTTTCATTGTGTTTTGAATGTGTATTGATGGCTTTTCATGATGCTTGCAAGTTGGCATTGTTTCAAGTTGGGTAGAATTGGTTCCCAAGCATAAAAAATAGCAAAATAGTGATTTTCAATCAGTGGAACCCGGTTCCTAGCTTTGGGGAACCGGTTCCCATCCATCAGAGGCCAAAACAGGTGGCAGAATGCCCTGGAACCCGGGTTCCCAAATGGGGGAACCGGTTCCCCTGTGTGTTTTTTTTCCCTAACTTCAATCTTTCGTAACTTTTTGCTCGTAACTCCGATTTGCACGTTCTTTATATCGTCGGAAAGCTTATGAGATGTACTATCTAGCTAGATACTTTGTTTTCATTAATTTGTAGATCATTCATGTTTGATTTCTCTTTGATGTTTCATTGTCCATTTCATGTTTACATTACTTGCCTGTTTCTTTTGGTTTATAGCAATAACGCAATTCCGATTGCGATGTTTGTTATCTCTAACTTGTGTGCTAGTGTGCAAGGCATTTGGATGGTCACCGATTGATACTCATTGCTTGAGTGTTCCGCTTCACTTGCGGAATACGATTATATCTCATTGACTCGTATCGTGCTCTCGACTTGGAGACACGATCTTATTGCTTTATATCTGCTTGTTTGGTTTGCTCGTTACTCTTGCAGGTGTATCGTGATCAGGCTCGACATGCGAGTCGACATTTGTGCGCTTTATGGCTAATCGGTGTGCTGACTATTTGCTTTTGCTTTGCTAGCTTGCTCGCGGGATTCTAGTTTCTTCGCTTTGCTTCGCTTTAGTTTACGGATCATCATCCGTTTGGTATTGATTCCGTTTCATTTTATCTTTTCTCGCACTTTATCGCTTTCTCGCATCATCCTTTAACATGAGAAGTAGGACTTAGACATGCATCTGGCCAAGCCCTCGAAAGAGGCTCTGTTTTTGTTGGTGTGTTTATATTTGTGCTTTGCGGCAGGGAGTCACGGTGTAATAAGTCCTATATGGCACTCCGTTAAGTCCTCTTGGAAGGCATGCGGAAAGGGTTAGCAATCAACCCCCGCCTAGTCTCATCGAGTCTGTTCAGTATGCGCACGCTACGCGTTGCTTGCTTCTGAACCTGCACAAGATCATGTTATCGAGTATGTCAGGAAAAGGGTTCATGCAATCGGACCCCCGCCTTTCCTATAGCTCGCGTCGCTTGACGTTGATGCTTGGTGTACGCACACACCGTTTTCCTTTCCGATCCGTGACGGCTTGGTTGCTGAGAGGGGTCCGCCCTCTTGTCTATGGCCCGATCATTTTCACGAGGTCTAATGCTTGGTTGACTTGGGTTGAGCTGCTCCCCTTGGCTATGGCGGGACCGCTTTTCTACCATTCGGTCAGTACCGTTGGTTTTGTTTGCTTTACGAGCGGATGCTCGTTTGTGTGCTCATTGTTTGCTTTCCTTTTCCCTCGTAGGTTGATAGCTTAGCTTAGACTTGTACCCTTTGTATGATAACATTAGGTAGAAAGCTTTCCCCCTTAGCTTAGGTCTTCCTCATGCATCTTTTAAAACACAAACCACACTCTTTGATTTTCTTTTCTTAAGAGCTTGTTATTTTCGCTCCGTTCCCAAGCATAAGTCTCCAAAGGTCGAGCAGCGGAGTGTGAATGTAACTCGTTCACCTAAAAAACACAAAACAAACAGAAATTAATTAGCCGAGCTACGGTAGCTCTGATTCTGCAAAACAGATACGTAGGCAGCGGGGTAGGGCCCGTGCGAGCATAATCCTTTCTTTTCCCCACATTCTGCATTCATTTTAGTCCAGATTAGCGTAGTTTGCTTACACACCCATAGATTTAGACACAGGCGTGGATACCATCGAGTACGATGGGCGCGAGGGGTGCTAATACCTTCCCCTCGCGTAACCGACTCCCTTACCCTTTTTCTCTGGTCGTGAGACCGTTGTTTTGTTTTGTGGTTTGCTGGCATTCCCTTCCTTTTCAGGATAAATATGTTAGTGGCGACTCTGTTAATTTTCGCGGTAGCGACACATACAACTATATTACACCCTACATAAAGGCTTGGATAGAGAAAACAAAGGCCATTGAAATTGTGTACGGCAATTGGGAGGAGTCATACAAAAATCTTCCATGTTACCTAACTGCGCTTCAAACATATGCTCCTAACATCGTTTTTATTCTAGAGACATTGCCAGCGCATGCCCCGGATGGAACCCGTCTCCAAGGAAATGGAATATTCCATCACCATTTATGGGCTTTCCAACCTTGCATACGAGGGTTTGCATATTGTAAATTGAAACTGCAAATCGATGGAACTTGGTCAACCTCAACGCATGTTTAATTGTATGCCCTAGGACAATTAGTGTGTAACAATTTTGTAAAATATTTTTAAGCAATGAACTTTACTTTATTAAATGCCGAAATGTAAATAATTAGGGTTAATAACAGATAGAAAAATCAGAGACAAAATCGATGAACGGAACTGAAAACTGTGTGCGAAATGAAAGGGAATGGGGTATTTTTTCCAAAAAAAAAGTCCTAACACATAGGAGCCATTTCAAACGGCTCCTATGTGTAAACAAATGTAGATATGCACCATTTCAAATGGCTAACCTAGTTAGGGTTGAACACAGGCGCCATTTGAAATGGCGCATCCTCTTAAAAGTAGTACATATGCGACATTTGGTTTGGCGCATATTCCAGGATATGCTGCTAAACCTAGACACTTTGGTAAATTGTCACAAAATGTGGTTTTTTTGAGTTTTTTTTTTTTATAAACTTGTATATTTACATTTTCTTTTAATTTTATCCACTTAAAACAATATTATTTAAATTATTTTAAATAAAACAATATTTATCCACTTAAAATACACAATAAAACTTATAAGTTTTTAAATAAAATTTAAAAGATGTATTAAAAAACATAAAAGGGAAAAAATAAAGTAGTGAGTAATGTGTATATAATTATTATGTTGTAAATTGGAAAAAAATATTAAGTGAGCATTTTATTGAAATTAATTTATATAATTTATTTATTTAGTTCATTCAAAACTAAAACATTATATACTCTTTACTCATTGTTTAGTTTAATTTTCTTCATACACTAGTAATAAACTCATGCATTCGCACGGGTTCTATTCAGTTACACAAATTTAGATACATTATTTATTTTAAATAAAATAATACAAAAAATATATATTTGGACAAATAATTGATTACTTCGTATATTAAAATATTTAGGTTTTGGATTAAAAATATTTGATTATAAATATTATTTCTCATATATAAGAATACTTAGATCAATAATAGATTTTTCCCATATACAGACTTCATTTTTGTTTAGGTATCATTTACAAATATATTTGGATCAATAGTTAATTTCGTATATAAAAATATTTAGATCCATAGTATATTTTTTTCCCGTATATAATTTTTGAATAAAAAATGTTTGGATCATAAATAACATTTTTCGTAAATACTAGATTTTTTCCGTATACAAATATTATTTTTGTTTATGTATCACTTACAAAAATATTTGGGTAAATATTAAATTTTCGTATATAAATATATTTAGATCAATAATAGATTTTTTCGCGTATACCATTTTTGGATCAAAAATATTTGATCTTAAATACGATTTCTCGTATATAAAAATATTTAGATGAATAATAAATTTTCTTCTCATATACAGATTTCATTTTTGTTTAGGTATCATTTACAAAAAATATTTGAAACTATAGTAAATTTCCTATATAAAAATATTTAGATCAATAGTAGATTTTTTTCTCGTATACCATTTTTGAATAAAAAATATTTCGATCATAAATACCATTTTTCGTAAATAATATATTTTTTCCGTATACAAATATTATTTTTGTTTAGGTATCATTCACAAAAATATTTGGATAACTATTAAATTTTCGTATATAAAAATATTTAGATCAATAATAAGTTTTTTCCCGTATACCATTTTTGGATCAAATATATTTGATCATAAATACCATTTCTCATATATATAAAATATTTAGATCAATAACAGATTTTTTTCCTCATATATAGATTTCATTTTTGTTTAGGTATCATTTACAAAAATATTTGGATTAATAATATATTTCATATATTAAAATATTTAGTCAATAGTATTTTTCTTCCCGTAAACCATTTTTGAATAAAAATATTTGGATCATAAATATCATTTTTCAAAAATAATAGATTTTTTCCGCATACAAATATTATTTTTGTTTATGTATCATTTACAAAAATATTTGGATCAATATTAAATTTTGTATATAAAATTATTTAGATCAATAATAGATTTTTTCCCGTATATCATTTTTGGATAAAAATATTTGATCATAAATATCATTTCTCGTATATAAAAATATTTATATCAATAATAGAATTTTTTTCCTGTCTACAAACTTCATTTTTGTTTAGGTATCATTTACAAAAATATTTGGATCAATAATAAATTTTATATATAAAAATATTTAGATCAATGATAGACTTTTTGAATAAAATTTTCCTGTTTATAATTTTTGAATAAAAATATTTCAATCATAAATATCATTTTTCGTATATTAAAATATAAAGATTAATAATTTTTTTTGAAAGAAAGAAGTGAGTAAGTGATGAAAGAGAAAAACAATAGAGAATGAGGTTAAATATACAAACCCCCTGTAATGTTAGCGAATTCAGGTTTTAGCCCCTTGTAAAGTTTTTTTTTGTAAAACAAACTTCGTAATATTCAGATTCCCTCGTTATAGCCCTTGTGCAGCTTAGATTCCATTTTTCAATGACTTTGCAGTCCAGCTGGATTTATATTATATTTTTTATTTAATTTGTAAGAGCCACGTGGAATTTTTTTATTTATTTATTTATTTATAGTTTTTTAGGTTTTCTTAAATAATTTTTATTGATATTTGTTTTTCTAGACTGGGCCAAGATTCGGCCTAATCCACTTTCGGCCCACTTAACCTTGGAGGTCCAAACCATCCCTGAGCCCATAAGGAGCAAACAGTGCCCGGATACCCGACGACACTAGAATAAGCTACTTGGTGCTCGACATGAGTACTCCCCACGAGCGCCCCACCTGACGAGGACCTGCCTCCTCACATGAACCCGAGTATGTCAAGCGCGCTCCCCGTGAGCACCTTCTCTGCCGAGGACCCTTCTCCTCGTAGGATTCCTTCACATCCAACCCCCCGAATAATGCGGAGTCCACGTGGTCTCTAAAAGACCGCGTCTCCCTTAAACTTCGGAGTGGTTGACCAGGACGGAGAGCACTCACGCATATCTGATATTTCCGCCTAGGAAACCTGGTAGTCTCCTAATTGGGCCTGGAAATCCAGCCCAAGTGGCGAGATCATGGCTCAACGCTGGGGCTATAAATACTCTATTTCACTAGAGGGTCAGGTATTCATTCTCTTCTAACTTTTAGCTCGTACTTGCACTCCCTTGCTCGTCTTCTTACTTCGGCATCAGAGTACCTTGCTGGTACACCCCCCTCCACTTCTCAAAGATCCAGTTCCGAGCAGGCCTTGACGATCCGTCTGATCAGGTACGATCAGTACGAACGACTGTGGGGAAGTTTGATGATGTGGCTGGACTAAAATCCAGGGCCAATGTCGAGAAGATTGATAGCCTCAAGCTCGATCTTGCCGAGATAGCTAAAGCCAGGTTCAACCGGGCAGTTGAGCAATTGAGGCTTCTGAACCCGCAGTTGAAGGTAGACAACATCAGGCTCTCGTCAAAGATCGTGGGTGGATAGGTGGTGCCCGGCTCTCCAGCCGAGGATGAATGATTCTTTTGGTGTTACTCTTTTGGTTCTGCGTTCCCGTGTTTGCTTGGCCTGCGTGACATATTATTTTTTCTTTTTGGATATTGGGCTTTTCCCGGCTTATTTGGGGGCCTGCATGCCCGTCAATTTTTGTAATCTCTGAATACTACCGGCCATTTTGGTAGGGCTTTTTAACTTTTAAATATATTCCTGTTTTGCAATCTTTGCTCGTGTTCGAATATCTTCTGTGTGTTTAGAAAGCCTAACGTTTCATAAATACTTGTGATTGTGGTGTTCTCGACAATCTGTGCGACTGTTGTTACACTTAGAAATATTTGTTATTGATAACTGATGGTCGTCAATACGCGCGAATGTTATCGTACTTAGGAGTATTTGTTATTGGATTGTGCTCGACCTAGGGTGATCTTCTGGGCGTGTGGGGTACGCGTCGGGGGCACAGAGCAGGTGTGCGCTATTAACGAGTACAAGACAGTGGTCGGGGCCAAGTGCTCGTGGCGTGAACGGTCCCATCGCGAGCTGGGGTTCTGCCGTGCAGGTATTGCCACGGTGGATCTAGGTGTAGGGTTCCCCGTGTGGTCGGCTCTTTGCCTTGGTAAGGAATTCCGACTGTTGTTGTCATGGAGCGTTCGTGCCTGTACCATAACGCGCGTCCGTGTCCGGTCACTTCTCGTTTTTTAGGTTAGTGTTTGGGGGATGTTAGCTGATTTTTAGCTGTAATATCGTCTGCGTTTTTCAGCATTCCATGGTCGAGCAAGTTTTACCGCGAGGAGGTTCTCGAGGTAGTAGGCGTCATTCTCGATTTTATCGTAAACTCGATATGGGTCTTCCAAGTTTGGGGCGAGTTTGCCTTCGCGCGAGTCTTTCATGTTCCTGCGCAGTACTAGAGCTCCGACTTCGAACTCACGTTTGATGACTTTGGCGTTATGGCGCAGTGCTATCTGTTGCTTTAACTTTGCTTCGCGGAGGGAGGACCCCGTTCGGATCTCCTCGACCATATTGAGTTCCTCCCTCATAGCTTCTTCGTTGAGTTCCTCTTTGAGAGGTGACTCGGTACGACGAGATGGTTCTCGGATTTCCATGGGGATAACGGCCTCGGTGCCGCAAGTTAATCTAAATGGAGTTTCTCCAGTGCTCGAGTGCGGTGTTGTCCTGTATGCCCAGAGTATTATGTGCAGCTCCTCGACCCAAGCCCTCTTAGCTTCGTCGAGCCTTCGTTTTAATCCTTGGAGGATGACTCGGTTCATAGCTTCGGTTTGTCCGTTGGTATGGGGGTGCTCTACCGAAGTGAAGTGTTGCTTGGTGCCGAGCTTAGACACAAATTCTTGGAACTTTCTATCGGTGAATTGGGTGCCATTGTCGGTTATTATTTCCTTCGGTACTCCGAATCGAGCGAGCACGTTTCTTTTGTAGAAGTAGAGCACGTTTTGGGCGGTAATTTTGGAGAGCGCTTCGGCTTCTATCCATTTAGTGAAGTAGTCCACGGCGACGACCAGATATTTGTTTTGATACAACCCTACCGGGAACGGTCCGAGGAGGTCCATTCCCCAAATAGAGAATGGCCAGGGTGATGATAGGGATTTAAGCTCGTGAGGGGGAGCTAGGTGCATGTCGGCATAACGCTGGGATTTATCGCACTTCTGGACATGTTCTTTAGCGTCTTGCTGCATGGTCGGCCAATAATATCCGGCTCTGAGAGCTTTTCTTGTCAATGAGCGACCGCTGAGGTGCGGGCCGTTGATGCCTCATGAAGTTCCTGCAGTATCTCGAGCGCTTGGGAGGCATCGACGCATTTGAGCAGGGAAATGGAAAATCTTCGTCGGTATAGTTTATCTTCGACGATTATGTATGAACAGACCTGCCTTTTGATCGTGGAGGCCTCTTTTGCGTGCGTTGGTAGTTCGTCTTTGGTGAAGAAATTGTATACCAGGGTCATCCAGCATTATCGTCGTCAATGGAGAGCACTTGCATTAGGGAGGTCCTCTTGTCCACGCTTGGCTTTGAGAGGATCTCCTGGATTACTGACTTTTTCCCTCCTTTCTTCCTCGTGCTCGCGAGTTTGAAGAGGACGTCAGCTCATGAATTATGCTCTCGGGGTATGTGCTCGATTTCTGCTTTTGTGAAGTTTTTCATCTTTTCTTTGACCAACGCGAGGTACTCGTCGAGGGTATCGTTTTTGGCCTGGTAGTCGCTGTTAACTTGAGATGTGACGAGTTAGGAATCAGTATAAATCTTTACCTCCTGAGCGCCTACGTTCTCGGCAAGTCGCAGACCAGCGAGGAAAGCCTCGTATTTGGCATGGTTGTTTGAAGTGGTAAATGAAAACACTAAGGACACCTCAATGATGAGTCTCTCATCGTTTTCTAAAATGACGCCGGCCCCATTTCCTGAGCTGATGGAAGCGCCATCTACGTAGATGGTCCACTTGTTCTCGGTTGAGCGAGGAGAGGAAGTGATCGATGTCATTTCGGCCACAAAATTGGCCAGTGCTTGAGCTTTTAGGGCTTCCTGATTTCGTACTGGATGTCGAACTCGGACAATTCAAGCGACCATTTTAGCATTCTCCCGCCCATTTCTGGTCGGCCGAGGAGTTGTTTAATTGGTTGGTCGGTTCGGACGATGATTGTATGGGCGAGGAAATAGTATCTTAACCTCCGAGCGATGATTATCAGTGCCAAAGCGACTTTTTCGATTTGTTGATACCGCACTTTGGGCCCTTGGAGGGCTTTGCTGGTGAAATACACGGGCTTCTACCCATCTTCAGCTTCTTGTATTAAGGTCACTCTAACTGCCTCGTTCGAGACGGCCAAGTAGAGATATAGCATCTTGTCGTTTCCTGGCCGGAACAGGACGGGCGGTTCTGAGAGGACTTGTTTGAGGTGAGATAGTGCTTTTTCGCACTCCTCAGACCATTCGAAGGTTGCTTCTTTGCACAGAAGTTTAAAAAATGGGAGAGCATGTTGGGCGGATTTCGCGACGAACCGAGATAGCGCTGTGAGCATCCCGTTTAAGACTTGGATTGACTTCTTATTGTTAGGTGTTAGGAGTTCTGAGAACGCTCGGCATTTGTCCGGGTTGGCTTCTATTCCTCTTTCAGTCAGGTAGAAACCGAGGAACTTCCCTTCCCAGGCGCCGAAGGTACATTTTTCTGGATTTAAACGCATCTTGCAGGTCCTGGCCTGTTCGAATACTCGTTCGAGATGCGTGGTGTGGTCGATGTCTTCTCAGGATTTGAAGATCATGTCATCCATGTACACTTCGAGGGTGTCTCCGATCTCTCCTCAGAATACCTTGTTCATCATCCGATGGTAAGTGACTCCGGCGTTCTTGAGTCCGAAGGGCATTACGTTGTAGTAATAGTTCCCCGACTCGGTAATGAACGCCGTGCGCTGCTTGTCGCACCTCGCCATGGGGATTTGATTGTAACCTGAGTAAGCATCCGTAAAATATAATAATTTATAATCGGCCGAGTTGTCGACCAGTCTGTCAATGTTAGGCAAAGGGTAAACATCTCTGGGACAAGCCCTATTAATATCGGTATAATCAGTGCACATTCTCCATTTTCCATTAGATTTTTTAACTAGTACAACGTTTGAGAGCCACGTTGAATACTTGGCCTCGGAAATAAAATTTTCCTCTATGAGGTCTTTTACAGCTTTCTTGGCAGCCTCCTCTTTCTCGGGAGACTGTCTATGCTTACGTTGAGTTACTGCCTTCACGGCTGGATCAATGGAGAGGTGGTGGAAGATGACCTCAGGGTCGAGTCCGGGAATTTCAGTTGCGCTCCATGCGAACAGGTCTGCGTTAGCTCGAAGGCATGCTACGAGTTACTTCCTCGCCATATCCGGGATGTTTTTTCCAATCTTCATTGCCTTGTTGGGGTTGTCGCCCTGGGGGACGAGCTCGAAGTTGCTGTCCGGAATTGGTCGGACGGGGTGGGCTGTCCTTGGTTGCGGTTCTTCGCCGTTCTTCAGTTCTTCTTTTGTGAAACGGGCGTCGAGGTCGATTGAGCTGACATTGGTCGGTGGCTCTAGATCTTCCCGAGCTGGCTTGTCTTCGGCCCGTGGCTTCTTGTTGGCGCTAGAAGGAGGGGCGATCAGTTGTAGTCCCTTCATCGACGCGTCGAATATTCTTCTGGCTGCTTCGATATCGGTGTTGGTGGTGGCTATTCGTCCCCTCTTCGTGTAGAACTTTATCTTGAGGTGCACGGTTGAGGGAACTGCCGTGAGTTTGGCTAGAGTGGGCCGTCTGATGATGTAGTTGTAGAGAGTTTTGCAGTCGATGACCAGAAATTGTGTCTTGACCTGTCTGGAAGCCTCTCCTTCCCCGAAGGTGATGATCAGCTTGACGTAACTCCAAGGTTTGGTGGTGGTTCCGTTGAAGCCCTGGAGGTCGGAACCCACGTATGGAGGGAGGTGGGAGTCATCCAACTTGAGGGTTTTGAAGAGATGGGAGTACATGATGTCGACCGAACTTCCCTCGTCAATTAGGATCCGACGGACGTCAATTTTAGACATCCTTGCTCGGACGAGCAGGGGGTGAAGGATAGAAAAACACTTAGAAAGGGGGGGTTTGAATAAGTGTAGCTTTAAAAACTTGACAGATAAAAATAAATTGCACAGTTATTTTTATCCTGGTTCGTTGTTAACTAAACTACTCCAGTCCACCCCCGCAGAGATGATTTACCTCAACTGAGGATTTAATCCACTAATCGCACGGATTACAATGGTTTTCCACTTAGTCAGCAACTAAGTCTTCCAGAGTCTTCTGATCACACACTGATCACTCCAGGAACAACTGCTTAGATACCCTCTAAGACTTTCTAGAGTATTCTGATCCACACGATCACTCTAGTTACAACCTGCTTAGATAACCTCTAAGACTTCCTAGAGTATTCTGATCCACACGATCACTCTAGTTCCTTACAACTTAATGTAATCAATTCTAAGAGTATTACAATTGCTTCTTAAAAGCTATAATCACAAACTGTGATATTTCTCTTAACGTTTAAGCTTAATCTCACTAATATATTACAACAGCAATGTAGTGAGCTTTGATGAAGATGAAGATTCTGAGCTTTGAATTGAACAGCGTTTTAGCAAGTCTTTTTGAATAATCTTGTTCAGAGTTGTTAACCTTGCTTCTCATCAGAACTTCATATTTATAGGCGTTGGAGAAGATGACCGTTGAGTGCATTTAATGCTTTGCGTGTTCCGTACAGCATCGAATTTAATGTTATACGCTTTTGTCGCGGGGAAAAATCGTTGTCTTTTTTCTGATGAGACACCTGATGCCTTCTTTGGGCTCGAGTGCTCAAAAAATGATTTTTCTTTTGTACGGACCAAACTTTTTATTGTTTCCAAAGGAGGAAAAGGAAAAAAAGTTGCAATAACCTAAAAAACAGGTGCAAAGCCCAAAACTAAAAGCAATGCACAAGTGGGGGAGAGATTCCGGGTAAGAGGGTTGGTTATACGAAGGGAAGGTATTAGCACCCAACGTATCTATAGTACTCTATAGGTTTCTTTATTTTGTTTTTCATCCTTGTTATGGTGGAGGTTCTTGTGAAATAGGTGGGACCTAAGGTGTTTGTTTGATTATGCTCGCAAAGATCATCGCGATCCTCTGCATACATATCCCTTAGAGGGAATCAGAGCATCTGTAGCTCGGGGTCTACGGGTGCTAAGGTTTGAATGGTTTTTTTTTGTTTTGTTTTGCTCGCCAAGGATACGACCTTGTGCCTACGTATTCTCAAAGGGATGTTGAGAAAGTCAGAGCAATCGTAGTTCCCACTTATGCTAGTGGAAGCAAAGGAAAATAGACAAATGTCGTCTAAATGCTAGATGTATCTAATCTATATCATCACATACATCTGTTTGTTTTTTGTTTGAAAATCTTTTCATTATAAGCCCTGGGCTGTGCCACTTATGGCGCTTAGAATGATAAAGATGTTTTTGTTTGTTTAACCAGCCTTGTGGCAAAAAACTTTCAATGAAGTCAGCCTTGTGACAAAAAGTTTTGATTAATCAGCCAGCCTTGTGGCAAAAGTTTCAATGAAGTCAGCCTTGTGACAAAAACTTTGATTAATCATCCAGTACGGTGGTAAAACAGTTTGATTGATTAGCCAGCCTTGTGGCAAAAGAAGTTTGATTGATTAGCCAGCCTCGTGGCAAAAGTTTGATTGATTGATTGTTTGTGATGATATATAAGAGATACTCCTAGCATAGAGATGAAAAATGTCTAATCTCCTAGGGTATTTGTTTTGGATATTTGGGATGCTTATAAGAAGCCCGTGGGTCCTTGTACGAAGCCCAAGAGGAGGCTATCCGAGGGTCCTTGCATTGTAAGCCCAAGAGGAGGCTATGGGAGGGACAATCCAGGGTCCTTGCATTGTAAGCCCAAGAGGAGGCTATGGGAGGGTCACTCGTTTGTACAAAGCCCAAGGGGAGGCATGGTATAGTTGGTTTGAGCTCTTAGAGCGATTTCACCGGGAAACCATACTCTATGTCCTAACCTAAACTAGGGAGATTCTTTGCACGAAGCCCAATAGGAGGCTATGGGGAACCTAGTGTTGTACTAAGTTGAACAAGTATATATAACACAAACACACATATGAACAAGTACGAACAAATATGAACAAGTACATGAACAGATACGAACAGTTATACATATATGACAAAATGTGTGTATATAATGGAGTTTATGAAGGAAATATACCTGTAAGCATGATCCATTTGTATACACGGGGCTCGGGACTCATATTCGGGGAAAGGTCCACTTGAGTTTATTCAAAACTATGTAAACAGGTATTCACAAAGGGGCTTGGGACTTATACCTACATGGAGGCCCATGGTATTTTTGGGAAGATTTAGAGAAAACCTTCATTTTTTGATTAGTTATTTAAGGTTAAAATAAACTGATCGAGGTATGTACAAAAAGATTTATGTACAAAAAGGTGTACAATGAAATACCGAATTTCATGTACAGGAATGGGACTTATACCTATGTGGAGGCCCATGTTTTATTTTATAAAACATGGTTGATTGTTTTATTAACAGATGCGAGGTTTGAAAAACTGTTTGAAAGTTTGTTTTGAAAGAAGTTTTCTGTACAAAGAAAAACTGTATAAAGAAAAAGGAAAGGGACTTATACTCTCTAATATTCGAGAGGCCCCTGTTTTATTTTCATAAAACATGGTGGATGTTTTGAAAAAAAGGTGAGATTTGTTGTTAAAAAACTGTTTTGAAGTTTTGGAAAAGAGTTTTCTGTTTGAAGAAAAACTGTACAAAGAAAGACGAAAGGGACTTATACTCTCTAATATTCGAGAGGCCCCACATCGTTTTGAAAATCAATTGATCAATTAAAAAGATTTAATCAATAGTTTCAAAAGGAAATGGTTTATCGTTTTTGAAAAGAATCGCGATTGTTCGTTTTAAAACGATTTGAATTTTGAAAGAAGTTAATGTAATCAAAATAAACAAAAGATTGTTCTTCAATTAACACTTAGATGATTAGGGTTTATTCAAAAAATATTTACAAGTGATTAAGTTTGAAAATCAAATGAAAAATAGTATTTAAAAGTATTAAAATTACTTAAAAACAAGTCATTTTAAACCTATTTAAAAATGTATCAAATAAATATTTTTTGATGATTTTTTTTGATATTCTTAAAATATATATATTAAATGAAGAGTGTGCAAAAAATGAAGTGAAAATAATGAATTTTGATTGGTTAAATAATTAAATGAAGTTGTGTGAAAAATGAAAGAAAAATAGTTGTAAAAAAAAGGTTTTGGTCCCTAAGGGTGTTGAACCCACGACCTCAAGCTCACCAACCAAAACACTTACCAACTGAGCCACGCTTGTGGCTTGTAATACATACGCTTCCATTTAATTATATTTTGAACTTGATATTTGAAACTTCTGAACCAAAAAGCGCGCCAAGAACACAATCCCAACTAAAATTTGAAAATCTCTAAAACTGTGTTGTTTTGATCAAGTGATGGGTCTATCTCACTCGGTTTTTCACGAGGAATATGATGGTGTTAGAACAAGATTTGTTCTTATCAATTATCTTAGTTTTGATGATAACAATAATATGAATTTTGCTTAAGATAATATGGTACTCTAATCCAATGCAATTTCCCTTTCAGGAAATATATAAAGAGTACGCATAATTCAGCGCTCAGAAGATGTGTCTCAAATGGTTCAGCATGCAACATCAGAACATGGTCTGGCAAGACATCAGAAGATGGTCGAAGCAGAATCAGAACATGGGTCTATGGAAGCATCAGAAGAACATGAGATCAGAAGCACTGAAGCTCAGAAGATGGTATCACGCAACAGAAGCACTTCAAGGTCAGAAGATCAGAAGATGCTATGCACCAAGCTGTTTGACTCTGATGATATTCAAACGTCGTATTCACAAACATCAGATCAGAAGGAAGTACAGGTGGCAGACTACGCTGACTGACAAAAGGAACGTTAAAAACTATTAAAGGCAACGTCAGTAGACACAGCGTGAACAAGGCTCGAGGTAGTTGACAAAAGCGTATAACATTAAATGCAATGCTGTACGGAACACGCAAAGCATTAAATGCACTCAACGGTCATCTTCTCAACGCCTATAAATATGAAGTTCTGATGATAAGCAAGGTTAACGACTCTGCACAAGATTATTCAAATTAACTTGCTGAAACGCTGAAAAACTCAAAGCTCAGAATCTTCATCTTCAACAAAACTCACTACATTGTTGTTGTACTATCTTAGTGAGAATAAGCTTAAACGATAAGAGAAATATCATAGTTTGTGATTATAGCTTTTAAGAAGCATTTGTAAACTCTTGAATAGATTACATTAAGTTGTAAGAAACTAGAGTGATCGTGTGATCTGTATACTCTAGGAAGTCTTAGAAGTTTTCTAAGCAGGTTGTAACTAGAGTGATCGTGTTGATCTGTATACTCTAGAAAAGTCTTAGAAGTTGTCTAAGCAGTGTTCCTGGAGTGATCAAGTTGTGATCTGTAGACTCTGGAAGACTTAGTCGTGGACTAAGTGGAAAACCATTGTAATCCGTGCGATTAGTGGATTAAATCCTCAGTTGAGGTAAATCATCTCTGCGGGGGTGGACTGGAGTAGCTTAGTTAACAGCGAACCAGGATAAAAATAATTGTGCAATTTATTTTTATCGCCCAAGATTTAAAGTCACACTTATTCAATCCCCCCCTTTCTAAGTGTTTTTCTATCCTTCAATTGGCATCAGAGCGCCGGTTCTAAGGTGCAAGCACTTAACCGTGTTTAGAAAAGATTCAGGAAGAGAAAAACGCTTCATTTAAAAGATGGCTGGTGAAACTCCAACAAATCCACCTGCATCTACATCTGGCTCTGCTGAGCAATACAACGGTAACAATGGTTATACTAGACCGCCGGTATTTGACGGTGAAAACTTTGAATACTGGAAAGATAAATTGGAAAGTTACTTTCTTGGTCTAGAAGGTGATCTATGGGATCTTCTGATGGATGGTTACAAACATCCAGTAAATGCAAATGGTGTAAAGCTGACAAGGCAAGAAATGAGTGATGATCAAAAGAAGATTTTCAGGAATCATCATAAATGCAGAACTGTTTTGCTGAATGCTATTTCTCATGCTGAGTATGAGTAAATATCAAACAGGGAAACGGCCTATGACATATATGAGTCCTTGAAAATGACTCATGAAGGAAATGCTCAAGTCAAGGAGACTAAAGCTCTTGCCTTAATCCAGAAGTATGAAGCCTTCAAGATGGAGGATGATGAAGACATTGAAAAGATGTTTTCAAGATTTCAAACTCTGACTGCTGGATTGAGAGTTCTTGACAAAGGATACACCAAGGCTGATCATGTGAAGAAGATCATCAGAAGCTTACCCAGAAGATGGGGTCCTATGGTGACTGCATTCAAGATTGCAAAGAATCTGAATGAAGTTTCTCTAGAAGAGCTGATCAGTGCCTTGAGAAGCCATGAAATTGAGCTGGACGCAAATGAGCCTCAAAAGAAAGGTAAGTCTATTGCATTAAAATCTAATATCAAGAAATGCACTAACGCTTTTCAGGCCAAAGAAGAAGATCCTGAAGAATCAGAATCTGAAGAAGAAGATGAACTGTCCATGATTTCCAGAAGGGTAAATCAACTCTGGAAGAGCAAGCAAAGGAAGTTCAGAGGCTTCAGAAGTTCAAAGAGATTTGAACATGGAGAATCTTCTGATGACAGAAGATCTGACAAGAAGAAGGTCATGTGCTATGAATGCAATGAGCCAGGACACTTCAGAAATGAATGTCCAAATCTTCAGAAGGAAAATCCCAAGAAGAAGTTTCATAAGAAGAAAGGTCTTATGGCAACCTGGGATGAGTCAGAAGATGATTCAGAAGATGAGCAAGCTAACTGTGCGCTGATGGCAACAGAAGATGATGGATCAGAATCTACATCAGAATCAGATTCTGAAGAGGTATTTTCTGAACTTACTAGAGATGAGTTAGTTTCCGGGTTAACTGAACTTCTGGAATCCAAATCTCAGATTTGTATTAAATACAAAAAGCTGAAAAAGCTATTTGAATTTGAAACAAAGAGGCTTGAGTTGGAGAATTCTGAATTGAAAGATAAACTTTTAAAATTATCCAATGATGTTGGATCTCCTTCTGATTCAGAAAAATCCACTCCTAGTCTAAACCATATTCTGAAAGAATATGATTTAAGTTTCAGGAAGTTCTTATCTAGAAGTATAGGCAGAAGTCAGCTAGCTTCTATGATATATTCCGTGTCTGGAAACAAAAGAGTTGGCATTGGTTATGAGGGTGAAACCCCATACAAACTTGAACCTGTTGATGAAATGAAACTCACATACAAGCCATTGTATGATCAGTTCAAGTATGGCCACTCCCATGATATTAGGCACACTTCACATACACAAAGCTTTCACATAACACACATCAAGAAGCATGTGACACAACCTAGGAAATATCATGAGACTCACGATAAAAATTATCATGCTGTTCCTCCTATTACTTATAATGTTAAACCTAAGTTCAATCAGAACTTGAGGAGAACTAACAAGAAAGGACCCAAGAAGATGTGGGTACCAAAGAAAAAGATTATTTCTTTTGCAGATTCTCTTGGTGACAAAGAAGACAACACTCAACATGACATGACACCTGGACTCAAGTTGCTCTCAACACTTGAAGGGAAGAAGGACTGTCTTCCAAGTTCTGGTACTTAAAGCTGTTGATGAAACCATGCTCGTAGGAGATCAGAAAAGAAAATTTGTCTGTCTTGGAATCATTCGTTTTTGGTTGTTTCTAAAAGCAATGGTGTTTCGTTCTTGATTATTCTGAATGCTCTAAGTGCTACAGAATATACAATATTGAAACCTTGATTTTTGGACGAATCTAAATGTCTGGTTTGATGATAAACTTGTTTCTGATGAAACAAAGCTGCTTAAGAATCTCTGCAGATACAGTTTTATCTTATCAGAAGCTGCAGAACCAAGAAGTGAACCTCCAGAAGCTGTGTATATCAGAAGTGATGGATCAGAAGATCATTCAGACTTATATCAGCACACTTCAGAAGGAGTGTTTCCAGAAGAGAAGTTAGATCATTTCAGAAGCAATGATCAGAATCTGAAGGCGTAAAGTCTATTCTTAATACAGCTGTCATCTACTCTCTGATGATGAACACGTGTCTGTACGGTTAGTACAAAGCGTGCAGTTGAAAAGACGCCAACCTAGGTAACTGTTCTAAATCATTTCATTTATCTCGTTCTCTCTCCTCACGTCACTCATCACTTAATAAAATTGATTTCTTTTGATTCTGGAACTGTTCAGTTTTAATTTTTTTTATTTTATTTCTTTTCAAATCCGTTCCTATATATTCATTTCAAATCATCTCATATATCTTTTTCGCTCCCTTGTCTCACTTTCTTCCTGCATACCTTCTGTTTGAAAGCCTCTTAGTCTTTCTGAAACCCTAACCGAAAACCCAAAATTTGTTCTTCTTGTTTGATCGTTCTGTTTCAATGGCTGCTTCTTCATCTCATTTTGCTGGTTCATCTACTCTTCTCCATATGCATGATGAAACACACCAGGAACTCACCCCTGTTGTTGCATGCTCAATTCCCAAAGATGAATTGGAAGTTCTGTGCGAACTCATGGTCGACTTTGACAACCTTGAAGAAAATCAATTTCACCTTAAAGAAGACATCATCTTTCAAGGATGGACCTCGTTGTTCGCTGAGTTCGTTGGCCCAGTTTATCCGGATCTTGTCAAAGAATTCTGGGCACATGCTGTGGTTGCTCCAAAAGCTATACTTTCTTTCGTCCATGGAAAGTCAGTTGTTATTACTGAGAACATCCCGAGAGTGATGTTTGATCTAAAAAACCCTGAAGGGGCTTTTGAGTTTGATCAAAGGGCAAATTTGGGAGATGTTCTATCCACTCTCTATCCAGATATCAAGAAAACACAATTCGTCAAGAATTTGAAAGATGTCTACAGAATCTGGACAAAGATCCTTCTTGGGTGCTTCTACCATAGGAAAGGAACACATGCCTCGGATTTTATCAACAATGATCAAAGGTATATTCTTTATTGCATTGCCACTAAGAAGAAGGTTGATGTGATCTACATCATCTTCAACCATATGTGGAAAGCAGTAAAGGATTCCAGAAACGCTTTCAGAAAGGAAAATGCTGGAACAATCATTCCTTTTGGCAGAATCATTACAAACCTTCTGGTGCACTCCAAGATTGTTGAGAGTCTGGAGTCTGAAGGTACTATCAAAGACCTCGCTGTCACCACTGGAGCCTGTCTGAATGCCTTCTCTTTAAAGAAGATGAAAATAATTGACACTATCCTCAAAGTTCCTCAACCTCTAGCTGGAACAAGAACCATAAGAGAACCAGTTCTGGCTGACTTTGAAACCTTCTTCAATAGTGAGGTACCTGAAGTCAGAACTAAATATCTGAAGTCTCTACAAGAGAATAAGAGTCTTAAAGATCAAGACAAAGGTGCTCCTTTCAAAGTAAATCGCAAAAGGGAAGAAAGGACTAAAAGAAAGCATGATTATCCTTCTGCTGTCTCTAAGAAACAAGATGTTTCTAAAGAGGTGATTGCAAAAGCCGTTAAGGCCGTATCTGATGATTTTGAGAAGAAGAAAAAGAAGAAGAAGTCAAACAACAATGATGAGATTGTTGAAGTTGTTGAAAAGAAGATAACCAAGAAGAGGAAGATGATTATTCAAAGCTCTGATGAAGATAATGTCCCTCAAGAGGCTGAAAATCAACAAGAAATTCAGGCATATGTCAGAAGGAAAGAAATCGCTAAAGGCAAAGCAAAGACTGTTGTAGAGCCTAAAAGTAAGAAGCAGAAGAAGACTGAGGATGTGGCCAAAGCTCTTCTGAGAGGTTCCAAAGGTATATGCTTTTCTGAACCTGAATCTGTTCCTGTTGTTCATTCAGAAGTTGCACCAATAGAGGTTACCCCTACACCTGAACCAGAAAAAGCCTCATCAGAATCACCTGTTTTTGTCCGTGTCCTTACACCACCATCTTCTCCTATAATCATTCCCTCGTCACATGCAAACAAACCAAATTCTCCTCCTCCCTCACCCATACCCTTTACAAAAACTCCACCCTCTCCTCAATCCATTCCTTCTCCTTCACCCTTAACTAACCTTGTTTCTGACCAAGGTGCTGATGATCATATTCTGTATATACCACCCATTCAAACTCTCTTTCCACCACAAACAAATATCTCCATCTCTCAACCTCCTTCTCATGCCAACTATAAATCTGTCCCTTCCACCTCCCTAAATAACCATAGTGACTCTATTCTTCCAACCTCTGCATCACATGAGCAGTTGCTCCGTGATTGCAACTACACTCCCAGGCCTCGACCTGAAGCTGAAGTGGTAGTGTTAGATTCTGATACTGAAGCAGAATCCTCTTATAAGTTGAATAAAGATCCTCAACCGTACTTCTTTCCCAACCCTATCTTTTCAAGGTACCCTATTGGTGAATTTTTTGAAAAAGCAAAGAGGAATCTCAGAAGCATATTTGATACTCTCAGAATTGCTGAAAGTTCTGGACTGAGTGATGTTGCTATGCGGAACCTCTGGAGGATCTTTCGCAAAGAATCAGATGCTCTGCTTCTAGAACTTCAGGAAGTCTGTGCAGCTGCTGCCCCACGTCCTCGTGGAATTCTGAGAAACTATGAAGACTTCTGGTTTGCTCGTCTCAGAGGAAGACATATGTTGGAAGAGAAGCCTTTCTTGGATGAAATGGAACAGTTAAGACTGGCTGCTGAAATGGAAGCAAACCCATGCAGGGATATGGTTATCTGGATTCCTAAGTATCCTGTTCTGCTTGGAGACTTCAAGACCTTATTTGACTTTCTGAGGGAAAACCCTTCTAAGAAAGACCCTAGCTTGGTCATTCCAGAAGTTGTTGACCCACCAGAAGTTGAAGGTCCTTCTGCTCCTAGGAATTTAGCTGCCATTCTTCAGGCACTAGAGAATGGAGACTCTGAAATTCCTGCTGCAGAGTATGGAGATGCTTCTATGCAAGAAGCAGATGCTGAAGATCATGTTACTGAATCAGACCCTGTTGAGGATATCCCAGCAAATGATACCTCTATGGAAGCTGCAGATCAAGTTGTCATTCCTGTGGATCGAAGCTGTGAAGCTTCCTCTGGTGAATCTTCTCGTCTTGCAAGAACGCTAGAAGAAATTCAGAGGAGAGAGGATGAGCAAAGCTCACGCAATGACAAGTATGATGCCTTCATTGAGAGGCAAGAAGGACACAACAACGAGATGAAAGAGATGCTGGCCAAAATCTTGTCAAGACTAGGGCCATCTTAGATTGAGTCTGTGTTGTTTCTTTCTTTTCTTTGCATCTGTTTTGTTTCTGTGCATCTGATCTTTTCATCTTGTACTTTTGTACCTATTGGTTGAACCTTAATGAAATCATCTTCTTCCTCCGTGTGTTACGTTTTATACATCTGAATCTTTTTACATATTCTTTTTGATGTTATGACAAAAAGGTGGAGAAGATAAATGATAAATGATTTGAGTAAATCTATCAGTTGCTGGGTAAAGGCTCCCACACATTCACTAACAAGAACTGCAAGTTCTATATGGTTTAAGTGTTTTGCAGGTATAAAGAAATGAAGTGAATCTTCAGAAGCAAACACTAGAAGCAAAACCATAAGAAGCGTTATTCTGTAAAAAGAATAAGCTCTTGGAAACTGAAGCAAGCTGAGTGCTGTCAAGCTTCAGACATCAGAAGCACGGATAATAGAATTTGATATTTAACTGTCTAATTGCTTTGACAAAATTCTATTTGCTCTGATACATGTTTTTAGCCTATATAGCTCTGATATATATGGCTCTCATATGTATCATGTATTTGAATATACATTTTATGTTCTGACTCATTCATGCTGACTTTTGTCGTCTAGTTTTTGTTCTGTAACATTTCAGGATGTAGAGATGCTCTGATGATGCTCTGGTACATTCAACAATGTTCTGATACAAATCAAGCATGAAGTAATGGTGGTAGACATTCAAAGTTCTGAAGCTATCCGAGGGAAGCAGAAATCAGAAGATGTGAATGTTCTAGAAGATCCAGAAAACTCAAGTTCTGAAGCTGTCCTGAATGGAAGCAGAAATCAGAAGCTGTGAATGTTCTGTGGATCAAAGAAATTCAAGTTCTGAAGCTGTCCTGAATGGAAGCAGAAATCAGAAGCTATGAATGTTCTGAAGATCAAAGAAATTCAAGTTCTGAAGCTGTCCACGATGGAAGCAGGAATCAGAAGCTGTGAGTGTTCTAAGGATCTAAAGAAATTCAAGTTCTGAAGCTGTCCAATGGAAGCAGAAGTCAGAAGCTATGAATTCTCTGAAGGCAGAAGCTTATATGATCGTCTCTACCGAAATAATCAGGGAAGTCTTTTATTAAAGTTTCTTCGAGTATTTATTTCAGGGGGAGATTATTTATCTCAGGGGGAGATTGTTAATCTCAGGGGGAGACATATTCATATGCTTATGCTATAGCTGTGTAATTTGTCTTTTGCCGTCTACTCTTTCTGATCGCAAATTCATATCATTTATATATGTTTTTGTCATCATCAAAAAGGGGGAGATTGTTAGAACAAGATTTGTTCTTATCAATTATCTTAGTTTTGATGATAACAATAATATGAATTTTGCTTAAGATAATATGGTACTCTAATCCAATGCAATTTCCCTTTCAGGAAATATATAAAGAGTACGCATAATTCAGCGCTCAGAAGATGTGTCTCAAATGGTTCAGCATGCAACATCAGAACATGGTCTGGCAAGACATCAGAAGATGGTCGAAGCAGAATCAGAACATGGGTCTATGGAAGCATCAGAAGAACATGAGATCAGAAGCACTGAAGCTCAGAAGATGGTATCACGCAACAGAAGCACTTCAAGGTCAGAAGATCAGAAGATGCTATGCACCAAGCTGTTTGACTCTGATGATATTCAAACGTCGTATTCACAAACATCAGATCAGAAGGAAGTACAGGTGGCAGACTACGCTGACTGACAAAAGGAACGTTAAAAGCTATTAAAGGCAACGTCAGTAGACACAGCGTGAACAAGGCTCGAGGTAGTTGACAAAAGCGTATAACATTAAATGCAATGCTGTACGGAACACGCAAAGCATTAAATGCACTCAACGGTCATCTTCTCAACGCCTATAAATATGAAGTTCTGATGATAAGCAAGGTTAACGACTCTGCACAAGATTATTCAAATTAACTTGCTGAAACGCTGAAAAACTCAAAGCTCAGAATCTTCATCTTCAACAAAACTCACTACATTGCTGTTGTAATATCTTAGTGAGAATAAGCTTAAACGATAAGAGAAATATCACAGTTTGTGATTATAGCTTTTAAGAAGCATTTGTAAACTCTTGAATAGATTACATTAAGTTGTAAGAAACTAGAGTGATCGTGTGATCTGTATACTCTAGGAAGTCTTAGAAGTTTTCTAAGCAGGTTGTAACTAGAGTGATCGTGTTGATCTGTATACTCTAGAAAAGTCTTAGAAGTTGTCTAAGCAGTGTTCCTGGAGTGATCAAGTTGTGATCTGTAGACTTTGGAAGACTTAGTCGTGGACTAAGTGGAAAACCATTGTAATCCGTGCGATTAGTGGATTAAATCCTCAGTTGAGGTAAATCATCTCTGCGGGGGTGGACTGGAGTAGCTTAGTTAACAGCGAACCAGGATAAAAATAATTGTGCAATTTATTTTTATCGCCCAAGATTTAAAGTCACACTTATTCAATCCCCCCTTTCTAAGTGTTTTTCTATCCTTCAGATGGTACCATTTAATTTCATTTATTTTCACTCTAAGGCTACTAATTTTCTGATGAACACGAAGAACCCTAATTCTGAATTTGAACATGAAATCGTGTATGATTGATGAATTATGAAATTGATTGAGGGCTAATGATCAGTGATAGTGCAGAAACAAGATGGCAAAGCAATATTTCATTTATGATGCATGATTCATAGAGTTTGAAGTTCAAGTGTTCTTACCTCAAAAAACGACAAAACTGGAGATTTGATTCTTCAATGTAAGTGTTACAGATGCTTTGTGTCGATCTGGATAGCTTCAATGATGATTATGGAAGGTGTCTGGATGCTTGGAACCACCAGAATTCATCTGAGCATGGCCATGGTACCCGATCTGCAGAAGCTTCAAGAGTGAATCGAATTTGATGATGGAGATGTTTCAGGTCATGTGTGAGTGTTTGGATAGTTCACATATGGTATATGGAATGTGTTTGGGTGATTAGCTTGGACAGATATGGCCTGATATGAGAATTGATATGTTAAGGCTCATTTTATGCAAACATGGTGGTTGAAGAGTGATTCTGAGATTTAGGTGTTTTTGGGAGGTTTCAAAGGTTCAAACAACTTCCATATGGTATTTGGGAAGTGTTAGAAGCATCACTTTGCTTAGAACTTCAAAGGTTTAGAGGTTGAGAATTTTACCTCTTTTGAAAACCATGAAACTTGCATTCTAAGAAAGGAAGAGAAAACCTATGCTTATGAGGTTTTGGTGTGATTTTGAATGAAGTTTGGACCTCTATTTATAGGCCAAAGTTTCTGAATGAAGAGCTTTGCAAGTTGATGCAAGAATGGTGATTTGGCACTTAAGAGATAGAATGGAATCTTACCATTAAATGCATTAGGTTAAAAGTGACTAAACCATGGTTAAATCTCAAGCTTCTTATCCTCTTCCATTCTGATCTCAAATCAGAAAAATATCTTCAATTATTGCCTCTATGCATCATTATTTGGATCATTTGGCAAATTGGTTCATAACTTAGTGAAAATGGCATGAAATTTCAAGTGAAAAGTTCACTAATGTCAAAATTCAAAACCATGGCTACACTCCATATTTTTTCATGCTCTTGGACATTTTGGAAAGCTCATGTTATACACTTCAAAACCCTAGTTGAAAGTTTCTTCAAGACCTTTAAGGAAATTGGTGAAAAAGTTCCATGAACTTTGAAGAAAGTGAGATTTTAAGTGAAGTTTTCAAAAAGTACCAACTTTGAAGCTCCATATCTCTTAAATGGTTGATCTTATGGAAAAAAATTATATGTGTCAAAGTTGTTTATTGGATCAAAATCTACAACTTTCATGTTGGAAGTTTTTTTCAGTTTGTAGGTGAAATTTTGAGTTATTCCCTTCCAAAGTTTGGAAAAAACCATTGAAAAACACTTAGAATTTTTCTAAGTATGGAAAGTCAAACTTTTGACTTTTTGATTCTTGATTGATTTTCTTGATTTTTCTTGATCAAATGACTTCTCATATCATATATTGATGATTTAAAACTTCAAAAGTCATGGTTGACCAAAATTCCTCAAAAGTCAATGGTGTTCTTGTACAGTTGACTTTTCAGTCGAATCGCGTTTCTGGAGATTTCAAATGAAACAGGCTACCCTCACCAAATGAAGGGCATGAATGGATCATATTGAAACATTAGAGGATATTGAGCCATGGTTTGAGTTGTGGCACCATGTCCTGATTAAAAAGTCAGTTATTCAGTGAATTAGGTCAAAAAACCCTATTTGTCGATCTGATGAAATTGATGACTGTGGATCTTGAATTGAGATGTAATTTCCATTGTATATTGTCATAGGGATTATTTGAGGATGATTGAAACCTTTGATTGACTCCTTGGGATTTTTTAGGGTTTCCCAAATGTGATCCCTGATTTCAGTCCCTGATAGTTCAAAACCCTAATCTGATGATTTGCAATTTCTCTGTTGATCAATCCTTGTGTAGGAGATGTTATGAGCAACTGGATTAGGTCAAAATGATGCACTTGGGGTCTTGATATCATGTCCCAAATCATTAGGTCAAATCCTGAGCAAAAGTCAGGAGTATGCTATCTTCAGTCAAAACCCTAATTTGGTTGATTCAGAGTCTTTGAGCTTGTTGAAATGAATCTCTGAGGACCAAATGTTGATTGTTGATGAAGATGATTCATTTGAGATGAAGGGGGAACAAAACCCTAATTGATTGTTACTTGTACTGATGAGTGATTTCTTGATTAATCCCTGCTGAGTCACAAGTAGCAAACACAAGCTATGCAATTTGTTAGAGATGCAAATGATGTATATGCAATGATATGAGGTGGTATCTTAGGTCAAAAATTGGGGTATAACAGATGCCCCTATTTATGTTTCTTCAACCTGAGACATGAAGATTGAAAATCTTTATTTTGATAGGGTGGAAGAGACTTAAATATCAGAATACGCAAATTTTGGACCTAAGATACCAAAATTGCGAATGATGCACGAATGCCTTTACCGAGGGATATCAAGAACTGACTCCACTGAGGACAAGAGATCGGGAAGGATACCTCAATCCGTTTTAGGAAGAGAATCCGTTTTTTTCTTCGGGAAAGCAAGTGTATGCTTCACCAGGGAATGATAGCTTTGTAAGAAAAGCTTACCTATCGACATTACCGACTATCAGCACAGGGATAGACTTGTTAATAATGCGAAGGTGAAAGGTATGAAACTGTATTACCGACTATCAGCATTGTGATAGACTTGACAAGGTAACAGAGTTTCAAAAGTTTGGTTAATATCACCGACTATCAGCCTTGTGATAGACATGTTAATAATACAACCAGAACAAAAGGTTACCGACTACCAGCCTCGTGATAGTGGCTTTGGAGACATGATCAATTATCAGCCGAGTGATAAAATGATCCTGGAGTCTTTGCTAGGGAAATTACTGGTTATTCAGCCTTGTGAACAGTAATAAGGCCCTGATTGTCAAATGGTCTTCATGATTGATTTCCTAGAGAGGAAATTTTTGAAAGAAACATAAACTGCTCAGATGATGAGGCTATTGTTTATGGTCTATTTTTTCATGACTCTATGTGAGGAATCGGAGTTTGAATCTTTTTGGTAAAGACAAAGTTCTAACCAAGAATGAATTGGAAAGAGACAGTCAAACAAGACTTTGTACCCATGAGGAATGAACTCAACTGGGGATTCTCTCCTTCGTTTTGAGAGGAGAAACTAAAGCAACCTTCTTCCACGAGGAATGATCTCAGTGGGGAACTGGAGAAACAAAAGATATTCTTTCTGCTTATGGGTGACAACCTACTGGAGAGATGACACGCCCATACTTATTCTTTTCTTCTTTTTTTCTTTTTTTTTGGGATAGATATATCCTAAACAAGTCATTTTGAAGCAAACATTGAAAAATGCAAGAATGCATAAATGATGCAAATATGTATGAATGATGAATGTCATGAATGTAGCATGCATGCTGACGATACTGACAGATAGGGAAGTATATACTGGAGACGGACCGACGTCGCAATATAACCAGATACTTGGCAAATGTTCTTCAACACGGTG